>NW_007730825.1:137203-148009 GCF_000696425.1 Galeopterus variegatus | reverse complement strand
TCACCATCATCACATCATCATCATCACCATCACCATCACCATCATCATCACCATCACCATCATCACATCATCATCATCACCATCACCATCACCATCATCATCACCATCACCATCACCATCATCATCATCATCATCACCATCACCACCATCATCACCACCACCATCATCATCATCACCACCACCATCACCATCATCACCACCATCATCACATCATCATCACCACCATCATCACATCATCATCACCATCACCATCACCACCCCCATCATCATCACCACCCCCATCACCATCACCATCATCACATCATCATCACCATCACAATCACCATCATCATCACCACCATCATCACCATCACCATCACCATCATCATCACTATCATCACATCATCATCACCATCACCATCACCATCATCATCACTATCATCACATCATCATCACCACCACCATCATCATCATCATCACCATCACCATCATCACCATCATCACCATCACCATCACCATCATCAACATCATCATAATCATATCATGATCCTCCTCCTCATCATCGTTGCCATAATTGCTTTATCATCTTCATCATTACCACTTCATCATCATCACATCAGTATCAGTACAATTTATAGACCAGCCACTGTGCTAAGTAATTTAAGTGCATGATTTCAGCTTTCCCATCTGGAAAATGGGGTTATGATGATGATCGGATGAGGTGAGACAGGAAAAGTGAGGAGGAGAGAGTTTGATACAGAGCGACAGACATCACACTTTCTTATTATTTCATTTAATTCTTACAAACAAATTCCAAGTAGTAGTATTATTATCTGTACTAATATAGATGGAAAAATGGAGAGAAGAAATGGAGAGTCAGTGAAATGATGAGACTTGCCTAAGAATATAGGAGGGTCCTTTTAAAAGTCTGTGGAAAAATAAAATTGACAGATAACATGAATCTTTCCATGAGCTTTTTGGAAGTACCCTCATATAGAAAGTCAGTGGGAAAGTCCAGATTCAAAGCCAGGGTCTGTCCATTTTCAGAGACCAAACTTTTCCTTAGTGCCCGACACTGGACCCCCTCACTCTGTCCCTGCCACGTGGATCCTGTTCTTGTCATTGCTGCTGGCACCACTGGGGTCTAGAGAAGATGGGTTATGCACAGACTGGTGCACAGCCACAGACAGACAGCTGTCCTGAGACTCACCAGGTTTCTCACCTTGCTGGAATCCTCAAGCCTTGCTCTCAGTTCCTGCATGGCCGGAGCAGTAACATCAAAACCATAGTGCATTTGCAAAAGCAACCTGGTTTTACGAATTCTTTTGACACCTCTGTTCAATGAGAATAAATTCAATGGCCACATATTCAGAAAACTTACCAAAATGTGGCAGATATTACATGCTGGACATATTCTGAAAGAATCTCCCAGAAGGGCATGGGTCTGCAGTGCCAAGACAAAAGCTGGGATGGGGCGGCCTGCAAGGACAGGGGCTCTAGTGCAGCTAGATTCAGGCTGCCAGTGTGGCTCCCACTCTCTTTAGGAAGTGGGACCTAGAGCTTGGCTGCTGCTAATGTACCTCCAAGGAAATCCCAGAAACAAACTCAACCACAAACCTAATCCAACAAGCATTTGTTCCCTACCTGCTGGACACCAAGTACAGGCTGCCTTCAGGGACCTCACCTGCAAGCACAGGAGACTGATCTGCAAGTGGCTCTTGACCAGAAGCCTGCAGCATCACGGCAGGTGCAGGAAGACAATGATGTGAACACAGGGACAAAATGCCTCAGCCACAAGCGGATGAGACCTTCTGGGGAGATGACTAGATGACCAGGCAGAAGCCCAGCCAGGACTTGTGGGTACACAAGGGCACAGGAAGAGCATGTGGGAAAGACAGCCTCATGGTAAAGGCACAGAGGTGCCACAGAGAGGTGCGGAGAAGGTTGATGGAAGATGAGGCCACAGAGAATCCTGTGGTCCTTCTGCCACGGCTGTCTGTGTGTCCTGGACACAATGCGGGGGGGGGGGTTTGCAGACCCAGCTCACCCTGGCCTGGGGGCAGCACATGATCTTGGCTGTACCACAGGACACACTGCCCTGTGGTGATGGCCAGGAGAAGCCTCAGGAGATGCGGAGGCAGTCTGCAGGCGAGCGCAGCCCATGCTGCAGAAGGGCTAAGCTTCCTGGCACAAGCCACATATGAGTGTTCTGGAAAAACCCTGAAGCTGGACGGTCACTCCTGGGAGTGGGAGAAGGTGCAGTGCTTCCTGGGTTGGGCTGGAAACATCTGGCACTGAACTTCCTTCCCGGGAAACCCTGGGCTCCTGATCTCCAGCTAGAGCCTCTCACGTTGACCACAGACGCTCCCTGGACAGCCCTGCTGGGCACTTTGCTCTTCTGCATGATGGGGATAGACCCTGCTAGGGGTGGAATTGTGTCCACCAAAAATTCATATGTTGAAGTGAGGGAGGGAGGGCGGGAGGGCAGGATGAGTGACCTGACACTAACAAGTCTTAGATGGGATGTCGCAGCTCAGAGTCTGGGAACAGGGCCCTCAAATGCAGCCTTGGAGATGTGTCAGAGGCCAGGTGTACAGCCAGGGTGGCCCAACACTAGCCAAAGGGCATAGCATCTTGTGCAAATGTGCATCAACCCTGACGTCAGCAGGTGAAAGAGAGAGGGGCTCTCAGTTCACGACGCAATGGTGGAAAGTCATGTTTCACTCCCCTGAGAGCTTCTCTCAGGAGCGTGATCTTTCTGCAGGTTCGGGGATCCGAACCCTTCACCTCATATTATGTCTGCATTTGCTTTTCATGTTGACACTGTCCTGCCCTCCAGAGGGTACCTGTCATGTCCCACCTGGGAGAATAAATAATTTTAAAAAATACATCAAGGAAATAGTCATTCAAGAATCTTTTTAGGTCCAGGAAGATATTTCCCAACCACACTTGAAGGGGGTGGGGAAGGCTGACACTGTCCTGCCCTCCAGAGGGTACCTGTCATGTCCCACCTGGGAGAATAAATAATTTTTAAAAATACATCAAGGAAATAGTCATTCAAGAATCTTTTTAGGTCCAGGAAGATATTTCCCAACCACACTTGAAGGGGGTGGGGAAGGCAGGCCTTGGCCCCTCAAGTCCCGACAACAAGTAACCATGCACTCCAGGGCTGCTGGCGGCAGGGAACCCACACCCACTCGGCCTCCCAGGAGCGCTGCTCGGCACTGTCCTGGAGTTTGCATCACAGGGAAGCCCTGGCTGAGCAGACAGAGGCAGAGCGGGAGCTGAGACCCAGGACTTGGAGGCTGCTGGGCTCCTCGTTACAGTCACAGCAGAAGGTCTCAGCCCTCCCACGGCCTTGGAGACCCACCTCAGGGCCTCTGCATAGGTAAGCCCTGGGTCTGGGGTGTTCTTTTCCCAAGTACATACAGGACCCCTTCCCCTCTCACCGGTCTGTGTTCATGGGGTCCTACCTGCCCCACGATCCCCACAGTCCCTCCCCACATCTGGGTTTCTTTTTCTTTTTCCTTTTTAAATTTCCTAAGCATGTAACTTCTCTGACTATGCCACCTAACTTACTTATTTAGCAGAGTTGCTCCTTTGTAACTCTGTGTCCCTCTCTCTGGAATGCGAGCCTCCACCGGCGGGGGCCTTGAATCCCAGTGTGGGGAGCAGTCAGAGCTGGTGGGGGGGACTGTGGGGCCCTCACCATGCCTCTTCCTGTCATGGTGCAGGTTAAGGAACACGACAGCTGTGTGGGGTTGGGAGGGTCTGTAGTGAATGAACCCCAGGGCTCAGAGAATCTGCACGGGCTTCCTGGGCTGGGCCGAGGCACAGTGGCCCTCTGGAAATGCCTCCCGAATGGAATTGAGACTAATTTAATTGGCTCTAAGTTCTGATAGCAATTCTCTGACACCAACTGGTTGTCCTGTGCTTCATTCTGTGTCTGACATAACTCCCCTGAGACAGTGCAGACCCCACAGGTCAAGCCCAACAGGATTGTCCTCACCTCAGACACCAGCTGCAAGTGACACCAGGTTATTTGCAAGTCTGTCCGACTTGGGTACAGATTCTAGAGCTCCCACACCTTTTTTCAGGTTGGATAACTTGCTAGAATGACTCACAGAACTCACTAAAGTAATGTACTTATGACTACATTTTTATTGTAAAGGTAATAACTCAGGAACAGCCAAGTGGGAGAGACGCACAGCATCCCAGGGGCAAGAGCCTGTGTCCCCACAGGGCTGGCGTGTGCCTCTCTCCTGCATGCTGCTGTGTTTACCAACCAGGTAGGCTCCTGAGCCTTGGTGCTCGAGAGTTCTGCTGGGGTCTCACTACAGACGCATGACCGATTAAATAACTAGCCAACAGACTGAATTCGATCTCCAGCTTCTCTCTCCATCCTTGATAGGGGGTAGCAGGAAGGCTGAAGTTTCAACCTCTGATCACATGGCAGACAGCTCAATCCCTCCCTTGAAACTCCCTGAAACTACCTAAGGATCCAGTGAGTCCCTCATTAGCATACACTCAGGTCTGGCCTGGTCAAAGCGTTTTTCATGAATAACCAAAGGCTCCTATCACTCCCACATTTCAAGAGTGTTTGAAGCTCTCTGTCAGGAACTGGGGACAAAGACAAGCCTCACTCTTTAGATTCCCATTCACGTCTTTCCAGCACACCACACTGCCAACCAGCTCTCCCCAGGGGGGCTGGCCATGCTGTTATCAGTGCAGCTGCAAGGGACAGGGACCTGCTGTAAAACAGAACCAAAGTCAGGGGCTGCACAGCCTCTGGAGGCCACCCGGGGCTGGCCGTCAGCAGGGACCCCAGATGGTGGACTGGCACCTGCACACCAAGACGGATGATGCAGAGGCAGACCAGGGCCGCTGGGGCATCTGCCACTGTAACTGTGCCCAGCCTCTCTGCCCATCACAGCTCAGATGAGCAGGGCTGTCCTCCTGCCGAGCCGCGGCTGGCGGGACCTGCCCAAGGCATCTGTCTTTGGCATTTCCTGCTGAACATTGTTATGATCAAGTGGGTGAAAATGTGGGAGGCCTGTTTATCAAATTTATAGAAACGGCAAAACTAGGAGGCAGAGCTAATAAGCTGATGGCAGAATCAAGATGTTTAAATATTTCAACAGGACGAAATTATAACAGGATGCATTTGCATCACGGAATTGCCTCTTTGCGGGGCATTTTAAGATCCTCTTGTCTGAAACACGCATTTCACCACAAATAAGGTTCAGAGGGTTTCTGTAATATGGTGAAGGTCGCACAGCAAGCCCTCCTCAGCTGTGAGGCTCAGAAGCACCTGAAATCTGGCACACTGGCGGGTGGACGTCTCCAGACCAGGCCCTCCCTTGAAAGTCGTCATCGTCTCAATCTGAGTTGGTGTTGAAGTCTCTTCCCCCTCTCATGCTCTGCCTTTGGGAAATGGACAAATTGAATGTCTTATTTCTACAAAGTCTCCCTGATGACAGTGTTAGTGGGAACACCAACCAAAAGAAACCTCATGGTGCTGAAAGTCCGCTGCACTGCGGATTTCAGCTCTGACATGCATGTTGCAGTCGTGGTTTCATGTGTGTGCCCAACCACTGAATTCACGGCCCACTGGACTGTAAACTCCATGGCAGGGGGTGCTCCTTATTTTGCCCACAGCCCTGCCTTGTGCCTTATACAATGCAGGGCACGTTGTGCACACACAGACCCTGGGGAGGGCAGGAGAGAAGACAGGAAGGAAGGAGGGAAGGGGGAATGATAAATAATTAATGCTTGTTGTTCATAAAAGGAAAAATTGTGGCTGGACTTGCTATGTCTAGAATCCAGTGCACTGAGTCGGGGTCTTGTGTATTTTACAGAATATTGTGCTGCCCTCTGCACAGGAGCAAAATCAGAAATCTTTGGCTTTAGAGACTTACCAACATGGGACAGACACAGGCGTGTGCACGTGTGCACCCGCACACACACACACACACACACACACAGGCACGTGCACATACACGTCATTAACAGCTCAGTTAACATGCTCAGAGGGATGGGCTGAAGGGCAGAACCAGGAGAGGAGAGCCCTGTGCTTGGGGTGAGGGTGGTCACCACAGTGTCTCCACGCAAAAAGGAGACCCTGTGGTTATGGTGCCCAGCTTTGGGGAACACCTGCCCTGAGTGAAAGGTGGGGTAAAACCAAACCCCTTTCAACCTATGCATCACACCTGAAAAACTTCCCAAAGCAATGAGTCAACTTAACCAGTTTCTGTGATGAAGCAAAACTGTCCCCACCCTGTGCATCCAGCAACGCTGCTGTAGGCACCCAGTCAATGGAGCCTTGGGGACATCACCTGTCACTTCAGCGAGACTTCAGCTTGAACTAGCTTTACTGAAAGTATTAGGATTTACTTTCTGTTAAAGGCACAAGGATCATTTAGCCATAAGAATGCCAAAAATATATTCAGCTAGTTTGCACTTGCTTTAGACGAATTCTAACTGAACTGAGAGCGTAGCGGTCTGGAAGTCATCCAGCGGTCTGAACAAAATATTTTGTTGAATAAGCTACAACATGCGTCGGCAAAAACATCAGAATGTTATATTAATTGTATTTCAAGTTACAACAATACAAGCCGTGTTTTTCACTTCTATTTTTAACTACTGAAAATTTATTACAAAGAAATCCCATTACGCCCTTTGGAATATGATACAATTGCAAATCCACTGGTAATTTTCTTTTTTTCTAAACTCTACATAATTGCATAAAAAGCAAGAATGTAACTTCTTCTGAAATAGGTGATCTATAAATAAAATTCCCTAACGGGCTGAGCCACCTTAGTTTTTTGTTTTTGTTTTTGTTTTTGCACCTTTTTTATTAGTTTGGATTACCCATGTTCAACCCCTGGGAGTGAAACCCTTGTTAGACACAGAACATTGCATATTCTCAGCACGACCTAAAAACTGTAACTAGCATATTTCCATGGCACCTTGGATAGACAGTGATGGGAAAGCTGTGTACCTGGCAGGTGTTGGAGGCTGGACTGGCTTTGTCCTGGCTACTATAGAGCCATATGTCCCTTTTTCTCTCAGTCTCCTCTCCTCCTCTCCAAATGAAGAAGTCATGCAGAACCTGCCTCATGTGCAGACCCCCAGAGGAGGCCCACTTGGGCCAGATGACCCTGTGTGGTGGGGGCTGTCCTGTGCATTACAGGATGTAGGCAGCCTCTCAAGTCTCTGCTTCTAGGTGCCAGCACAACCTTCCCAGTCGTGACAACCACAATTGTCTCCCAGGCAGAATCACCCCCAGTTGAGAACTCTATGCTAGTGTCAAAGAAGACCAGAGCTGGACAGTAGTTAAAGTGGTAAAAAAGATTGTATTTAGAACTACTACAGTAGAGGAAGGGAGACCTTGGTATAGAACCAGGCTCAGCTTGGAACCCAGCATGGGCAGGCGGGAATCTACAGCCAAGGAGCAGGTGGGCTCAGTAGATGGGAAACATGAAGTGGAAACATCAGGGGTCAAGGGGAGATTCCGGCTCCACTGACCTCACAGGATTCTTGCTGAAGGCAGGCCAAGGTGGTCAGACATCACCTGGGGATGGTGGACGATGAGGAATCGGATAAGATTTCCAGGTGATCAGATGTCCAGGGCCTGGGGTTGTGAATGAAGCAACTTAGCAGCCCTCAGGGCTCCCTGGCTGGCAGCTGGTGCAGTTCCATCCGCACAGGGCTCATGGCCTTCTCACGTGGGCGCCTCTCCACTAAGGCTTTGGTCCCACCCTCCTGCCCTAAATCCAACAGGGCAGTTTGCATTCCAAGAGCCAAACTGCTCCCTGGCTGGCAGCTGGTGCAGTTCCATCCGCACAGGGCTCATGGCCTTCTCACGTGGGTGCCTCTCCACTAAGGCTTTGGTCCCACCCTCCTGCCCTAAATCCAACAGGGCAGTTTGCATTCCAAGAGCCAAACCGGTCCGAGCTTTGAAAAGAGTTTTCAAAGATTCTTTGCTTGGTAAAGAGTGTGTTAAAGAGGGTTTTTAAAGGTTGTGATGAAAACCAGTTATGTCTCCAAAGTCGTGTTTAACTCTCTGAGTCTTCTGCCTCTAAAGGACTGAAGGCCATGGGAGTCCAGGTCTGGAAGAGGCGGAGAGAGAGGACAAAGGCACCAGGACGCCACCCCCGCAGATCCTCCTGCCCCTGGAGGAGCGCGTGACCCATTTCCGAGACATGCTCCTGGAGCGAGGGGTAAGGACAGCCCTGCGGGACAGTGGAGGGCGGAGGGACTTGCAAATGGCTCCTGGAATCAGCAGCCTGGTGATCTTGCCCTGGAGTCTGTGGGGCTTTTGTTCCCTTTTCGTGTTCATGGTTAGGCTGAGTGACGTTTAGATGCTAAATGACTTGAGGTCATGGGCAAACCACCCTGAAAAGGAGTCCCACTTCTTGTCTTAATGGAGACAAGAAGAGCATGGGAGGTGTGGGTGGAAGTGCCCGGGAGGTGGGCAGGTGGGGTCCAGGGAGGCCTGGTCACTTGTGTGGTGGGAAGGAAGCTCCCGCCTGTGGACGTGCTCCCTGCTGGAGCCGGGCCAGGCTGCAGTGCCCCTCCTCGGCGTTACCTTAGGCGAGTGTGGGCTCTCATCTAAGGATTAATGTGACTACATTTTGCTAAAACAGGGATATCTTAGTTTTAGCTGATTTCTGAATGTACTTTTGAATTTGGGGGGTGGGGACTTTTTATACTTGAATCTCTTTCCAGTAAATTTTATTTCCCACTTTAGTGTTTGGTGAATGAGCCAGATACAGTATTTTAGCCCAGTTGGATTTCTGCACAAAATGCAACTGAATGTAGAAGGTAGTGATGGAACCTGTATGTGGTGGTAATTACAGTGAACGCTGTAAATGGCCTTGTGGATTCAGAAGCAAGTTGACCCTGCAGTCAGCCCCAACCCCAGGCTGCCAGGCTGTTTCCTGGCCTGGGCCCAACCCCAGCAGGGGCATCTGGGAGCTGGGGTGCAGGGCCATGGAGCCCCGGCTTCCCCAGTGCAGGGCAGTCCGAGCTGGGCTCTCTCAAAGGCAGGGCTGGGGCACTGTCCCCGGGTTGGGTTAAGCCCTAGGGGAACAGGAAGTCCTGAGCAGGTCCACTCCTGTGAGTTCTAAGTAGAGAGGAGCTTAGACCCCCCCCCCCCATGGAGACCTCTCTTTCTTTGCAGCATGGATTTGAATACGGCGTCACTTTATGTGTTGAGTCATTCACTCACTGAGAAATACAGCACAGCCCTGGCCTCGGGGCACTGGGGAAAGTGGACTTGTGAAGGCAGAGCAGCAGCGTCAGCTGCCACTAACAAGGAACACAAAGGGCTGACTCGGACACACGCACGTTCAGCGATAGACCCTGGCACATGGCATGGTGGCCACATGGCATAGTTGCTTGTTTTTCCCAAAGACATGATTTTAAAAACTACTTTTACTGGCTGAAATTTTATTTTAAAAAGGACCTGCATTCCCTCCCTCCCCTGGCAACTTTCATTTTTTTTCCCAAAGCTGTAGAGACGATTTGATGACAGCAAACCTGGTGGTAGGGAAGCCAGGGTCTCACTCCTGCCTGTTTGTGTTCCCTGCCAGCCGTTTGAGGACACTGCTGCCCATGGGAGGGGGCAGCTCAGCCAATGTCCCCTCTTTCCTTCAGTCTGTGCTTGGTTAGTCTCTTCTCCACTTCTGCATAATCCATTCAGACCCTCCTGCTAGCACACAAGGAGGACAGGAACCAAGCACGGGTGGCATGTGCTCAGAGCCACACTGTCCTGTCCAGGCACCTCTTGGTGCTGCTGTGGAGGAGTGGACCTGCTTTTGCAGCCCCGTCCTCATCCTGCATCAGTATGTGTGCCCTGTCAAATGCCTGTCTGGGGCCACTGGACCAGCTCCTGGTCTCAGAGGCATGGACCCAGTGTTACCACCCAGTCACCACCGCTGGCGATTACCCTCCTCCCTTCCTCCTTCTGCTCTTGGCATGCGGGGGCGGTCTTTGTTTAATGAGGCCAAAGGTGACAGGGTACAACTGGTTTCAAATAACTTATGTCAGACCTAAAGATGTATGCCAAGTTGCCAAATATATTACACAAATTTGTGATACAGTCCCTTCTCTGGGGGGCCCTCCCTGCTGTCATATGACACCTACGTCTATGCTCATGGCCCTGCTATGCTGCTAGACCAGGGATTCTGGAGGGCCAACCCTCAGGGTGCCCAGGCTCCAGCTTGAGGTTTGGTGCTTAGCAGGTACTTAGTGACTCCCCTGGGATCTTCCTGGTCTCTGGGTGGGTGCTGTGCGCCCGGCCCGTGGAGCACTGATTATGGAGTGATGAAGGGCTCATCTTCCGGTTGTAGCTGTTGCCTGCTTCTCCCTTCTTGGCACTCATGTGCCCACACGCAAAAGTGACATGACAGAGCCCCTCCTGGCAAAGCCCCCAGTCCTGGGATTCCTCTGCTCTGGAGACTGGGCTGGTGGACCCTCCAGAGTTTCCTCGTGGTGATCTCATCAGCTATCAGACCCACACGCATGGGTTCTCCGCCCTTTACACCTGTTATTCTCCCCACTGCAAGAACATTGCAAAAATACATGTGATTCGGAATTTCTAAATAGAGCTAGCCAGTTGGTCCAGTTGAATTACCTAGCAGGAGACGTGATCCACCTTCCGTGAACTTGACGGCATTATGAACATATGAAAAATGTAAGCAGACATTCATTTCAACTCATTAGTATCTAAGTTTTCTATCTCTCTGTTTTGGAAACAAACCAGGCCCAATTTACCAGCACAGTTTTAATCTAACCTGCATGGGAGATTAGCACAGCCTGAGA
>NW_007730825.1:118833-136874 GCF_000696425.1 Galeopterus variegatus | reverse complement strand
GAGGTCTTCCTTCCCTTCCCAGGGCTGGGATGCTGGCTGGCTACATTTATATGTTCTCTTAAATTTACCCAAGTGTACTTGGTTGAGAGATTTTGCTAATGAGATTTTCAGTGCATTCTTGCCTGGTCGAGAGTGAGTGATTCATTTCAGCCTTTGATTCTGAGATTCTTATATAAGAATTAGCAAAAACACCATCAAGATCTGAAGCAGCAACCACAGTGTTGTGTGTTAACCCTGGGTGAGATCGGGGAGAGGCCTAGACCCTCATTTCATGAGGACTTTCAGGAGAAGCTCACTCACAGCTCATGAATAGAAAAGATCAATCCGAATTTACTGCTAATGTGATAAAACCATGCCAGCACTTATGACTTTTGGACTTCATAAAATGCCAGCAGATTTGCTCATGCTCCTGAGGATTTGATAGCTCAGCCATAAGCTTTCTAGTTGCTTAAATAGTGAGACACAGAAAGGCCACTTTTTCATGGACTGAGCGATGAATAAGATTTTTTTTTTTGTTGCCTTTGTTCAATACTTCAGTTTAGAAATTTATGTATGTATGGGATGATGATGCTGGGGGGATTTGTAGTGGTTTATAAAGGGCAGACTTCAGGCTCTACCATGTGGGTTAGGGATTGGGGGAGGGGGATGATGTTTTGTGGTTTTGAGGTATGTACCATGTTGGCTAATGAAAGGATCCTGCTTTCTGTTCGTTTTTTACTATAGGAACACAATGGAGCTTTCTTCTAAAACTTTAGTCTGTAAAGAAGCAGGTTTAATTGAATAGCAGATTATTAACTTAAACCTACCTGTTCAGATAAATGCATTAGAAACAATCTATTGAGTAAGTTTCCCATCTGCAAAGTATCCCTCACAAATAGGTAACACTTTCCCAGGGGCCAGGAGAGAAATGTCTTTTCTAGAATACCGGATCTTGAAAATGGGCTTACTTTCTTGATCTCTCTTTCTGTTAGTTCATTATTGGAGAATATAAGTGCAACTGATTTGGGGGCATTGATTTTGTATCCTGCAACATTACTAAAATTATAAATCAGCTCTAAGATTTTTTTTGTAGAGTCTTGAGTTTTTTCTATATATAGGAGCATGTCATCTGCAAATAGGGACAGTTCAACTTTGTCTTTTCCAATTTGGATGCCCTTTTATTTCTTTCTCTTGCCTGATTGCTCTGGCTAGTACCTCCAGTACTATGTTAAATAGGAGTGGTGAGAGTGAGCATCCTTGTCTTGTTTCTGTTCTTAAGAGAAGGCCTCCAGTGTTTTCCCATTCAGGGTGATACTGGTGGTGGGCTTGTTATAGATGGATTTTATGGTGTTGAGATACTTTCCTTCTATACCTAATTTGCTGAGAGTCTTTATCATGAAGGATGTTGAATTTTGTCAGATGCTTTTTCTTCATCTATTGAAATAATCATATAGTTTCTGTCATTGATTTTGTTGATGTGGTATAAAACATTTATTGACTTGTATATGTTGAACAATCTTTGCATTTCTGGGATGAATCCCATTTGATCAGGGTATATAATTTTTTGATGTGTTGCTGTATTCTGATTGCTAGAATTTTATTGGGGATTTTTGCATCTGTGTTCATCAAAGATATCGGTCTATAGTTTTCATTTTTTTGTTGTATTTTTATCTGGTTTTGGTATCAAGATGATGCTGACATCATAGAATGAGATTGGGAGAGTAGCCTCTGTTTCAACTTTTTGGAATAGTCTGAAGAGAATTGGTATTAATTCCTCTTTAAAGGTTTGGTATAATTCAGCAGTAAAGCCATTCAGTCCTGGGCAGATCTTGATTCAGGGACTCAGAAGATGCACCTGGCTCCTCTCAGGAGTGCCACTGTGGGGGAGCCTTGGTCGGCTTCTCAGGACTGGTCAGCTTCTGGAACATTGGGTGACAGTGTGGCTGGCTACACAGAAGAGCCGCCTGGGGTCTGGATTGCATCTGTGTTGGAATGAGGAGTTCACAACCCCAGATCACATTGGCCTGGCCACAGTGGTCCCTCCCTGCACGAAGATGGGCTTCAGTCATGAGGCTGTCACTGTGAAGTTGGTGCAGATGAAACAGGGGCTCCCTACCAGGAGTCCTCAGCTCACAGGACAGGGTGCACCTTCTCCCAAGCACCAGGAAGGACAGCTTTGATCCATCCTTCTGTACGACCTGCCCCCATAAGTAATGGCCATCACCCCTTCCCTGCCCCCAGACACTTAAATGGTGCTGCCCCTCCAGAGGTGTCACAGGTACTCAGGCTAGGGGACGGCTCTGTTGTCCATCATCATCGGTGAGGGGCTGTGGACATGAGGGCACCTGCATTCCAGGGGAAGCTTATCTGCTTCATGTCCCTATGGCAACTCTTCCAAATCTCACAAGGCTCATAGTAATATCACCAGTAAAATAAAATTGTTTAAAAAAACTATTGCAAGCTTGTTGTAGAAAATCTGCAATACATAAAAAGTATAAATTTCAAAAATCACCTCAAATTCCTCCTCTGAGACAATTATTATCACCAGTGGGGTGCATTTCCTTCCTGTCATTTTTTCTAAAAATAGATTTTTAAAAATCAAAGATAAACACCTTTATCTCTCAGTATAACCAGTACTGAGCAGTACTGAACAGGGTTGAACCAATTATTTGTTTAACATGGTCAATTTCATAGGGTTCTACCTGATTCATATATTTGCATACTATTTTCTTTCTAAGCATTTTTGAAAATATTAGTATAAGCTCTTGGAAAACATTTTTGATGAGGGCATAATATTTTTTTCATTGTCAGCTCAAAAATCCTGCCTTTTAATCCATTTAGTACATTTTCCAATTTTGCTATTTTAAATAATACTCTGATAATCTTTTTGATATGTGAAGTTTTGTTTATATGTGGAGGATTTCTTTCCTTCAGGCAATAAAAATTTGACCTATATCACTAAATTGTTATTTTAAAAGTTGTTTTAATTCAGTTTATTCTCCCATTAGCAATGTTGGGGAATTCCTGAGAGTTTGTTTTGCCAACACACTCTACCAGCATTGAATAGTAAGAAGTTCGAATATTTACTTTTTAGTATCAAAAAAACCTCATAGTTCTTTTCCTTCGATATGTGTCATTTCTCCACTTCTATGCTGTGGTTTCTGTTTTCTGGATTGACTGACATGGTCTTTGACCATCTTAGAGCCTCTCTAGTTGCAATGAGATCAAGTTCTAACTATGAATTAGAACTGGGAAATACGGACTGCCCACGCTGATTTTTAGAATGGGATTATAACTATCCCTAATGCGAAAAAAACCTCAAAAGTAATCACCTGAGTATACTGTGAAAAAACTGTAAAATCTTATTTATCTATCAAAATAAAGCTGAAATTAATGAAATACTGAGAGCACCTAAAAGCTCCAGGGGTGATGGGTAGAGTTTGGTGCACCCCAGAGTTAGGGCGATGCAGACGTGCTGGTGAGAGCCTCGCCCCATGGCTTCCTGGATTACTTCTGCGTTCACCTGGGCTCACCTGGGCTCACCTGAGCTCATGAGAACTTTGCTGACCACTCCTGCCTCTAAGTGCTGGGGATTTAACATCCCAAGGGCAACTCTCAACCAAGGTGGGGGTCAGTAGGCAACACCCCACTTCCCCGTCCTTGGTGGGACAGATCGCAGGCAGGTGTGGGCATGTTCCGCGTGATGCTCCACTCAGCACAGCAGCCAACGTGGCCACTTGCCCATTCACATGGCGGCCTCAGCTCTGGTTCCATGTGTGGGTTTCCAGGACTGCCTGGATCGCCTCCCAAGTGCACCACCTGTGCACAAGCCCTTGTTGTGGGGCTGCTTGTAGGAGCCCTGAGATGGTGACAAGGATGAGGTGGGGACACAGCCTCCTCGCAATGCCTGGTCACTGTCCTGAGCCACAGCTGCCTCTAATTGTCAGGGACTCCAGAGCCACAAATAGAAGACACAGGAATGCACTGTGAAAATCAGGTCAAGAGGGCTAAGGAGCCATGTTTTGTTTCCCATCTGTGTGTGCAGCAGAGGCCGGGGCAGGGGGGTTCAGCAGAGGAGAGTGTTTGAAGGGACAGAGGACAGCCAGGCAGTCCTCACAATGAAGACTGTCCATATGGCATCAGCACCACTAGGGCTTGTGGAAGACACAGTGGGTGGCGGGAAAGAGAATGTTCTGGAAGAGGGGTCCACTGGGGGAGGGCTTGCTGTGCTGCACGTGGAGGTGGGTGGAGTGGGAGCTGGAGAGGGGGAGCAGGGCAGGCAAAGCTGGACAGGTTCGTGAACAAGGCAAGGGCTGAAGTCCAACCTGGGCCCTGGAGGTGGAGCTAGGAGGGCACAGGCCTGAGGAAGGTGCACGAACCCCTCCACTCAGGAGACAATGGGTGTCTGCACCCCTGGCTGGGGCCGTCAGTCAGTTTCCCTGAGCCCAGGGGTGACAGGAGGAGACAGGAGAGACAGAGATGGCAGGAGAGGGAGAGTGGGGGCTAGCCATGGCCGGCCGGCCGGCCTGCAGCGTGTGCGGGGGAGAGACAGGCTGGCGGGGGGAGGCCAGCGAGCAGGGCCCTGAGCCGGGGGCAACCGTCAGTGGAGGGGTCCCTTCGAGCAGCTGCCAGGACAGGCCACTCCACACCCACCTCATGTTTTCCACACAACATACAGAGATGTGACAGCATTGCGGGGGGAGGCCAGCGAGCAGGACCCTGAGCCGGGGGCAACCGTCAGTGGAGGGGTCCCTTCATGCAGCTGCCAGGACAGGCCACTCCACACCCACCTCATGTTTTCCACACAACATACAGAGATGTGACAGCATTGCGGTCACATGGGTGCCTTCTTCGTCAGTCACATTCGTGAGTGCAGTAGATGACCAGGATAACTGATCGTGTCCCCGTCACACCTCTGCCCGGGCATGTGCTGGAGGAAGCTGGGACGGTGTTTCAAAGGTCCAGCTGCACCGTCGCCAGGAGACGAGCTGGGTGTTGACACACTGCTGCTTCCTGGAGGGCATCTGTGCTCATCAGCCCGGAGGGAGAAGCCACCTCTGAGCTAAGGGACAGCTCCAGCTCTGCTTTCCTACTGTCATCACAGAGCACCAGGGAAGTGAGGGGGCAGACGCGTTTGGCTTGATGACAAATCTTGTCAAAAACATCAGCTTCTGAATTAACTGCGTTGATGCTGGAGATGGAAATTAGCTGCACACGGAGACCCTATTAGTTCCCGGCTCTGAACAAGACAGCCGAGGTGGCAGCCACACTTGCTGGGACACTGGGTGGAGGGTGGATAAACAGACAGACAGGCAGGCAGCCCCAGGCTTCTGCAGGTGGGCATGGTGGCGGCTGGCTTGGTGTCCAGCATTGCTGCGGCTGTCTAGGAGGCCCGCTCTAGGTTGGAGGCCATGTCCCCCAGGGCAGGACCTGCAGGGGCCGTCCTGCTGCAGCTTCCACCCTTCTCTCCAGCATTAGGGTCCTCGGCCTCCCCTGTGATCCAGAAATTGAAAGATGCTCCGGGGTGTTTGTGGGTTCACAGTGGAAAGCTGAGCGCTGCTTCCTTGGGAGGCCCCGCTCCCGACGGCAGCCTGTCACCGCCTGTCTAGGGGGTAACAGCCCCCGTGGCGGCTGCTCCCAGCGCCCATCTGACAGGGCCGGTGCCATCTCACTCTGCAGCCAAAACTGAGCTCTTCCTGCCACTTCACTTCAACTGAATCCATTTCTCTCCGAGTCGAATCCTCACCAGGAGCAAAGCAGCAGCCTCGTTTCTCCGTTTCTGGAGACGCTTCTGATGCGGCTGGGCCTGAGGTTGGAGGCTGTTTTGTTTGGTTTTGTTTCATGTGTGGTCACCCTCCAGGTGACTTTTTTCTTCTTTATGGACAAGATATTGGCCACCTTCCAGTGGCTCTGATCAAGGCTTCGTTCTCACCCATCCACAGCGGGGACAGCAGGCGGCCACAAGGTTTGGGACATGCTGGGGGGCTGGTCCCCGCTGCAGAGTCTGCTCACCCCGCTGTGGATGCTCGGGGGAATGTGGGACCCATCTGAGGAGCAGCTCGCATCTCTCATGTCCAGGGAAGCAGCCAGAAACCTGGGCAAAAACTATATATGTTAATTTTTTTTAAAGAATTGACTTTATTATAATTCTAGAACTCCAAGCATTCTCAATGAACTGGTGGAGTTAGTTATGTGACAACAATTGTTCTCTGCCCTCAGAGAGCGGGGACCTTCTGGGGTGTTTGCGGGTCTCTGCTGGAGGGACACATGCCCATCCAGTTGAGCTGAATCAAGGTTGACCACAGCTTCTGTCCAGAGCAGCCCCAAATGCTGTCTGGTCAAGTATACTCTGTCAAAGAGAAATGGAGCCATTCCGCCTTGGTACTTTCAACATTTTACCTCTTTCTCAGTCAATTGAAGAAATCCCTGGGTGAAGCCTGGGTCATCCCACCCAATAAAAGGGCTTATGGATATTACAGAAAAATGACTTTGATTATTGAAGATAAAACTGTTGGCTTAAAAAGATCCACCTGTTAAATGATGTACCAGGTACAGCACATTTACTGAAATAGTACCTCTACCAGGAGTGTTTTAACCTGTCCAGAACTGGTAACATGAGCGGGACTTTGTTTTGTAAACTGCTGATGAGCTTTCCCCACCCACCTACCCAGACCCCAGAGTGGCCCTTCCTAAAATGCACGTCACGTCTGACTTCCTCTCCTGTTGCTCTCTAGCTCATGTCTGGGCTCCGAGTCCTGCCCTGGGCTGTCCCGCAGGCCTGCCTCTGTCTCTCCAGCTCTTCCTGGCTCCTCTTCAGGCTCTTCCCCCACCACCCCAGCATGTTCAACCCCTTCCAATTCGCAACCCTCATGGGTCATGAATCCCAATCTTTGTGCCCACGGTCCTAGCACCTCCTCTCCACCTCCTCCATGAGCCATGTGGAAAACTCATATTCCAGAATAGACAGCACCCTAGATGCCCCCAACCCCAGCTGCTGTGGGTGCACCTGCCCCGCGTCCCTTAGCACCCAGACGTGGCTCCGCTGTGCCCTCTCAGCAGCTCACAGCTTCCCTCGCCTGCTCACCCAAGACCACGGGATTCCAGAGACCAGGACCTTGACTAACTGCCTCAGCTCCCAGCCTGGAGCCTAAGGCAGAGTCATTGCTTTTACATGAATAAATTATTTTTAAATAACTTAAACATTCCCTTGCTTTATCAGCTGAGAGTATCTACAAGCAACAGCATTTCAGTAGCAAAAAAACACCCAGTGCCCAGATCTTTCTAATATCACATGCCAATTTTTTTTTTTAACTTAAACATTCCCTTGCTTTATCAGCTGAGAGTATCTACAAGCAACAGCATTTCAGTAGCAACAAAAACACCCAGTGCCCAGATCTTTCTAATATCACATGCCAATTTTTTTTTTTTTTTAAAAAGGGAAGAAAAAAAACCCCCACAAAATAACAGGGCTTTTTGAAGAATTGACTGCTTTGAGGGCTGAGGCATAAAACACGTACGATGAGCCTGAAGCATCTTGTAGTAGCAGAAAATGAGGAAGTGCTCAGAAAGCAGAGTGAGCTTATGTCAAAGGGACACAGGAACCAACCAAAAGAGCTCTTGATGGCCCAAGCTGGGACAATTTGAGCAACAAAATAAATACAGTGGTACTGGTTTATAACCCAAAGTATGAACTAAATATCCCTGAGCCGTGCAGATCTAAACAAGTGATTAATTGAATAAATAGGTAAATGTGGAAGAATGGACACAATCCCATCCAGAAGAATTCCACATCCCTTATGTAGCTCCTCCCCATCAAGAAGTGGAGCGTGACCCTGAAGCGTGGGGCTGCACAGTGACTTCCCTTCTGAGACTGCAGTATGGGAAGGGGGAACAGGGTGACTTCACGGCGGAGACCCTGACAAGCACAGCCAGGCGGTCGAGGTCGGCATCGTCAGGGACACGTCGTGCTGATGCTGCGCACCCTCACTGTGACATGATGAGGACGGCAGTTCACCCCTGTGGTCTTCCTCCCAACCCCCTCACCCCAGTCTACTTATGAGAAAAACCTCAGACGAGCCCCGTAGGGGGCATTCCACAGTAGGACTGAGCACCGCCCCTCAGCGGTCAAGGGCATCAGGAACAGGAGAGTCTGAGAAACTGTCACAGTGTAGAGGAGACTCAGGAGACGTGAGACTAAATGTTACATGGTCTCCTGGCACAGAAAAACGTCACTGGGGGGAAACTGAGAAAATCTCACTAAAGTGTGGACTTCTGTTAATATTACTGTTGATAAACCTAGCAGGCTACCATGTTAACAATATGGGAAACTGAGTGAGGGGTCTGTGATAACTTTCTGTAACAACCTCGCTATTCTTCGGGAAATCTAAAACTATTGCAAAATAAAATAGTTTATTTTAAAAATCTACCTACCTAAGAAAAGGTTAAGTGTTGATTAAAATTCAACTAAAATAAAGCTAAGCTCATCCCATCGTAAGACATTACCCTCTGTTATGGTCTGTGGGGTTCTGAAAACTTTTCCATGTATCATTTCTCCTCCGAAGGTGGAATATTTCAGAATGTGACACATCCGCAGATATCATCAGGGCTTCAGATCAGGGGTGCAGTCCTGGAAGACGCCCAAGGAAGAAAGAGTCCTGAGTCATGAGTCTAGAAATTAAAT
Source organism: Galeopterus variegatus (assembly GCF_000696425.1). Classification (NCBI taxonomy): domain Eukaryota; kingdom Metazoa; phylum Chordata; class Mammalia; order Dermoptera; family Cynocephalidae; genus Galeopterus; species Galeopterus variegatus. The sequence goes on along the minus strand of NW_007730825.1, from coordinate 128,215 downwards.
TTGGTGATGTTCTAAGTATTGATTTTCTTAGAAAGTTTGACGCGTCTAACACTATCATGCAACACCGCCTCACTGAATCCTTTTACCTTAGTGCTGTTTTTTTACTATTGATCATTTCAGTGTGACTCCAGGGTCGGCACTAGACTCTAAGAGCAACTCTATTGAATATCTTTTTTCAGGTGTCAGCATTTTCTACGTGGGAGAAAGAACTACATAAAATTGTGTTTGACCCACGCTATCTGCTACTAAACTCTGAGGAACGAAAACAGGTAACTTCACAGGAAGGAGGGACAAGGACTTTACAGACCTGGCATGATAGGGATGGAGGGAGGCTTCTCGCTGCTGATGAACAGAGGGCTGCCGTCCCTATTGTTGTTAGTGGGAGTGGGCTATAGATTGAGTACTCTAGCCGTGGGCTTGTAGAGCAAGACTTAAAGGCACAGAAGGAGGTTATTCTGGTAATTGTTCCATTAGGTCATGACCCCATAAGAAAAATACTCATATTCAAAGATGAAAACGCAGATTTTGGGAACGTTAACCACCTTCCAGATGACTGTAAAATAATGTGTTAAAATACTAAATACTTAAGGACTCATAATAGTAATGAAATAGGAGGTCTTAGATAATGTAAGACCTTAAGGTTTTATATACTTAAGGTCCCATAGAACAACAGTGAAATGGGAGAGGTCCAGAAAACAATAGCAGTATAAGCAAATGACGGAGATTCAAGAAATGGGGTCCCAGAAAAGCAAGGGATGGGTTCCAGGTGGGCGCCTGGAGGGCATTTTAAAGAGAGACTTGGCAGGGGCCTGCTCCAGCTTTCGTACAAACTAGGTGTCTTAGTCCATTTTGTGTTGCTGTAATAGAATACCTGAGACTGGGCAATTTATAAAGAAAATGACATTTATTGCTTACAGTTTCTGAGGCTGAGAAGTCCAAAGTCCATCTGGTGGTGGCGACAGTGACCCAGGGGTCTCACATTGCAAGATGGTGGAAGGAGAGAGAGAGAGAGAGAGAGAGAGAGAGAGAGAGAGAGAGAGAGAGACTCTCCTCTCCTTTTAAAGCCCTCAGAACCACGCCCCTGACCATCATTTTTAATCCACTCACTACTGCACGGTCCTACGATCCAATCACCTCTTCAAGCAAGGCTCCACCTTTCAATGACCATAACAGGATTTCCCACCCTCTTAACAGTCACAGTGGGGGCCAAGTTTCTAACACATAAAACTTGGGGGACACAATTCAAACTTCAGGGAGTTTGGGGGGACATAATTCAATCTACTACATTCCACCCCTTGCCCCCCAAAACTCATGTTTTTCATATGAAAATGCATTCATTTCATTCCCAAAGTCTTAACTTGTTTCAACTCAAAAGTCCAAAGTTCAAAATCCCATCTGTGAAATCAATACAAAGTATCTACTTCCAAGATACAATGGTGGGGAAAACATAGGGTACATATTCCCATTCCAAAAGGGAGAAATAGGCCAAAAGAAAGGGGTAACAGGTCCCAAACAAGTCTGAAACCCAGCAGGACATGCATTGAACCTTAAAGGTGGTGAATCTTGTCTTGACTCTCTCTTCAATGTCCTCTGCACACTGGTGTGGGGGTTGGGTCCCCAAAGTCCTCTGGCAGCTCTGCTCCTGTGGCTTTCCCGATCTCAGGTGATGCTTTAGCTCTCTCAGGCTGCAATTGCACACTGGTAGCTCCACAGGTCTGGGGTCTCCATGGTGGTCCCACTCTCATAGCTCCAGTAGACATGGCACTGATGGGGTTTCTCTGCTGCAAAACTCTGACCCCATGTTTCCACTCAGTATTGCTCTATGTTGTCTGCAGTGACTCCACCCCTGTGACAGATCTCTTCCTGGGTCCCCAGACTTTTCCTTGCATCCTCTGAAATTGGGGTGGAGGTTCTGAAGCCTCCACAGCTCTAGCATTCTGCAAGCCTGCAGACCTAACACCACATGGATACCTCCAAGGCTTCTGGCTTGTATTTTCCAAAGCTGCATGTCCAGCCACACCTGGGGGCAATTTAGCCATGGCTGGAGTAGCCAAAGCAGCTGGGGTGCTGGTGCTGGAAGCAGTTTCCTGAGGTGGCCCTGGGCAGTGAGCTCATGGAGGGTGCCTCAGGCCTATTCCCCAAGACCATTCTGTCTCCCTAGGTCTGTGGGCCTGAAATAGAAGAATTGGTCCCAGAGGCTTCTGCAATGCCTTCGGGTTCTTTTTCCTCTTTTCTTTATAGTCCCTTTCCTTTGTACTAATTTTCTTAGCTAATGGTCTCTGGGCTGCACCATTGCATGCTCTCTGCTTCTCTACCACATGGCCAGGCTGCAAATTTTCCAAATCTTTATGCTCTGCTTCTCTTTTAAATTCTGGCTTTACATCATGCTGTTCTTGGGGGACACAATTCAAACTTCAGGGAGTTTTGGGGAGACATAATTCAATCCACTACACTTGGTTACTGAGACAACACTGTTTCCAGAGTAAACAGGTAGAGGACAAACTGAGTTGCCTGGGTCACGGGAGGGGTTTGCTGTAGTTGGGGAGGGACTGACGGCACAGTGCCATTAGCCCACACAGCCCCTGTGCCCAGCCAGGGGTCCGTGCAGTCCGGGAGAACATCTGAGCAGGGCCCTGAGATACAGCCCTTTGGAGGGGAGGCCTCTGTTACCGGGAACTTGCGTGCTCTCCACCAGCTTTCTCAGGGAGCAGAGTCTGATCAAGCCGCGGCGAGGAGTATGGAAATTGCAATTTTCTTTTTGGTTCTCTCATTGGCTCATAAAGTTCCTTTCAGCAAACAGCTGAGATGACATCAATGAAGCCCCAACCACGCACAGTGTCAGTTGTTTTGATGTCTGACACAGCCACCGATCCCATCCCACCCCGCCCCACCCCCACCCCCTGTCCAGCTGGAACTGGACAGTCCCTCCAGCAGCCTCGGGGGGAGGGGGGCTGGGGAGCATAATGGGGTCCTGGGACTGACCACATTAGAGTGCCGACTTGGACCTCTCAAGAACTAGGAATTAATCATATATTGTTGCCTTTTAGCTGAATTTCATTTTCCAGAAAGAAACATTTCAAAATACATGTAATGTGCTAGCAACAGCCCATAATAATGCTACAGTAGAGTAAGCTGAGTTTGGGCTTCATATATGTATATATGCATATATATAAATTTATATATATATATATATGTTTATACATATGTATGTTTTCTATAGCTAAGGAAAACTGTGGATTTTAATAATTGGTAATATTTCACCCTTTTGTTGCAATATGAAAAATCAAAAAGTTTAGCTATGAAAACACATAGTACGAAGCCTGTTTGTTTATATGAGGGAATCACCTTATGCCGTAGTGAAGAGCCATGAACTGGTCCCTGTCTGAAAACCGTCCGTGCTGGACGTGTTTGTTGTGTGGATTGCTTTATGCCATGGATGTTTTCGGAGGCCATTCAAAGGGAGTTGAAGAAGTAAGACCACCCTCATCCCCGATAGAAGAGCCCATTTATGGTTAGGCCCCTTCCAGCAATCCAGGTTTGGTGCCTTAGTCCCGTCTTTGGGATGACCAGGAAAACAGGGGTTGACTGGCTTGCACGACAGTGACAAGAGGAGGGGACAGGATGAGCTGAGGGAAGAAATGACACATGGGCCCCGTTTAGAAAGCACAGTCCTCTGTGCAAATGAACCGGTCAGGAACCCCAGACACGACTCCCGCAGAACCTCTTGTCCCCCAGGGGTTTCCTGGGGAGAGCTGAGGCCATTGATGTGGAAATCACAACCAGCCCTGTTCTCGGGGGCTGCAAAGGAGAAGACAGGGATGCTAAACAGAGAGTGGGGGCCGAGGGAGTGAGAGCCAGACCCGTTTCTATGGCAACAAATAGACTTCCTTTCACTCCACTAGAACATCCAGCAATGAGATAATGGCCAATAATATGTCTTTTAAAAAGTCATGCCCCCCTTTGGATAAAACTGGCATAATTTGCTAAAGAGGAATAAAAACCTGCTACATCAAATTATAGCAGCATAAATAAAGTGACAGAGCAAAGGCAGAGGACAGAGAGAAAAATGTGGTTGGACGGATAAACGGCTCTAAGCAGAGAGAGGAGCAGGTATTTCTTAAAAGCTGGAGCAAGTATTTCTCAAAAGCTCTGACCCCACAGCCAGCCAGGCTTTCTACCCAGATTTAAGATTAATAGAGCAAAACCCTGGCTAATGACGGAGCCACACGCTCTTACTTGGATAACAACCCTGCATTCACCTTTTTTATGAGTTTAAATTACAGGACAACTGGAGATCTTACGTTACTATTTGCCTGTGGGTAGAACAAGCCAATCATAATCTTACTCAAATATATGTGCACATGTTCCACGTTTAAGTCTTGCTCTCGAGGCGAGTAGCGTTTTGTATTCATGAAACTGTAAAGGTTTGCCGCTACTGAAATGGAAACTGAAATGACGGACAGAGTCAAGAGAGAGCCACTTCTGAACTGCTGAAGGGGTCCAGCTTCAGTCGGCCACCGTCCTCGCTTTCCCAGCTCCACCGCGTGGTGGGAACGCTGGAGGTGGGCCCGATCCACGCCTTGTGGGCCATCAGTGAGATTGGTGCAGAGTTGGTATTGATTGGCCTTATAGGATCATATGTGGCTTTTTACTGATATCTTTACTTGTTTGCATAGACATCTCAATTACCTTCAGTTTGTCTCTTATGATGTCCTTGAGGCTCACTCAGGTAGCATTGGGAATGAAACATCTTTGCCCCTCCCCCTACTTGGACTTTGCAGTCCATAAAAGACCATTTTTCTGATGTTACAAGAATGAGCGATCTCACTCTGATGAAGAATAGGGCCATGCCATGGATTATTGGAGAGATTTCATCTCGTGATGTCACTGCCAGCTTCCAAGAGAACATTCCCTAGAGTCTTGAATGGATTTGCCTGGTGGAGGATTGCCATGTCCTCCACTTAGGAACGGGGTTTCCTGTTTGGGTCAGCATCAGAACGTGCTCCTGGTCAAGCTAGAGTGTGCACAGTGTCTGAGGCCAGCTTTCCTTACTCACTGGCCATTTCCATCAGGACAATCCACGCCAGCAACCACGAGGTCCCTGATATCCTCTGCGACCCCACTACACCAGACTCCCACACTCAGAAATGGTTTTCCTGGAAACTCGAGTGCAGGAAATCAGAGATGCTGGATTTACTTTATTTTCACTATTTAAAGTCATTTTTGGAGACTCCAGTGCCAATTATGTCACCATGGGAAGTGACCAGAGCCAATTAAGTGTCTAACGTGTTCCTGATACTACCAGCAGTGATGTGAAAGTCAACAACACTATAAATGCTTCTCAGAGAGCCCCAGATGAGAAACACTGTGGCATCAGAGTCAGGGTTTCCACACTGTCAGTTCCCTCCACGACACCTGCAGGGAGGGCCGCCAACTATTCCCAGGATTTCTCAAGCAGGGCTGATTGAAGGTTTGACCCAGCAATGATGCATCTAAGTGGAGACACGTGTTGGTCCTTGTGGGAGTCCAGGTTTAATTATATAGGTGACTTGGCTTCATTGCAAGCTCCACAATTGAAGGGATGTTGCTTGTGGCTCCAGCAACCATGAAAAGATAGCGTGCTTCAAATTCTTGCTGTGTTTTCATGTTGTGTTTGCAATACAAAATTTCATTTCTGGTATGCAAATTTCATAACACTCTCCTTTTGTGTATGTGTTTTAAGATATTTGAGCAGTTCGTCAAGACAAGAATAAAAGAAGAATACAAGGAAAAGAAAAGTAAACTGCTGCTAGCCAAAGAAGAATTCAAAAAGCTTCTAGAGGAATCTAAAGTGTCACCCAGGTAGGGAGAGAAAAATACACTAGGTGATTTTGCGGGCTGGAAACTTACCCATTATCCCAGAGGCCTTTCGAAGTCTGTCTTTGGTAGACCTTGTCACCCAGCATTCCACAGACACCACGAGTGTCCACGTTAGAGACCTGACTTCTCTATTACGTCACCAACACCCTGGCTGCACAAAAAACTCAGCTAATATAACAAATAAGGCAGTATTTCCATAAAATACAACAAAGTAATTGGAAAGTGGGTGTTAGAAACTGGAAAAGTACATAAGTTTAACTCTTCTTTAAAATTACCTTTGACTGATTTTTTAAAAATAATGAACATATACTTCTTTTAGAACTATAAATCTATCACTTTTATACATATAAAAATGATTGATTTTAAGGTATTTTAAATTTTAGATTGGAACGTGCAACGTTTATTTTTTATATGGGCATTACTTGATGTTTCTAAGAAGACACAGACTTCCACAATTTGCTCTGTAATTCTCTTGGTCAATAATTGAGTAACATAAGTTAGTGTTGGTTGCACAGTCCTCATAAAACTTCTCCAACTATTGAAAAGGACAGATACTTATTGAATGGGAAGAAATTAGCACAAATTATCCTTATCAAAAAATGCTAATCATTTGTAGATTGTCACTGTCTATGGTTGAAACAGGCACAAGAACGTTGGGTTCTAGCTGTGGCTTAGCTGTGTCTGCCACTAGGAGAGAGGCACGGAACGGGGGTTCAGGGAATCAGTCTGGAGCTCCCCACCCACTTCATGCCAGGGCAGGCTGGCCCTTCCCAGCGCTGGTCATGGAGTGAGGTGTTGGGCTTTTATGTGCTACTGTGTCCTAGAGCTGCTAGGAGGATGGCGGAGGGGCTGTGCACAGGGATCCTGATGGTACCTGGCAGCCAGGAGGTGCTCAGCGAATGTCAGCCGTCGTTACTGCCACCTTTGCCACTATGATGACGAAGACACTTAGCTGGCATTCTCTATCTATTGGTAAAGGGTTAGCAGTTAGCCAACATACTCCCCTCCCCATGAATATATTCTGCAGACAAAGGAGGAAATATTCAGAACGTACTGAGCAACTAGGAAAAGATCTCACACACATGCACAGAGCTGGGAAATACGAGTGAAAGATGTCAGAAGGGAGTTAACTCACCCTTTCCTAAAATTAGATCTAATTGCCTGCTGTTTTTAAAACAGATTTCACTGTGTATATCTAAGGTATATGTTATGGGATACATGGAGATGGTAAAATGGTTAGTATAGGGTAGCAAATTAACATTTTCAAAAAATTGACACTTGGCATATCCTACTTTTATAAGTGTACAGCTACTTCTTATTTCTAAAGTTAGCTAAGTCTGCAGCATTTTCAAAAGCCTCCATGCAGACCTCCTTTACATTTTCTTTCTGCTAATGCACAGGCATCCTAGTAAAACACGTACAGGTCGAATCCCTGCACACTAGGTAGCCAGGCGGGTTACGCACGGGCCGTCTCGAGGGGCCTCTTGGCTCTGCAGAGCATCCTGCGTCTGGTCGCCCATCTCAGCCTCTCTCCTGACAAGTCTGCAGGAGCGGTGGCCATAGGGACATTCCAGTGCACTCCCAGTGCATGGTGGTAGCCGTGGGAGAGGCGACGCAGGGCGCCCCATGGGCTGCTGGAGCAGCCATGTGTTGGCGCTCTGGTACTCCTTGGGTAGGCCACGGTGGCCCCTCCTTCAGCACAGGCTGGCCCGTAACCCCACTTACCAGGGAGGAAGAGGGGTGCAGTGCCCAGGACTCAAAGGCTTCCCCAGAACCCATGACAGCTCGCCAGTGACTGCAGAAAGCCAGTGCTGTCCCCTGGGCATGGCTAAGGGGCCACAGAGAGTTTTAATTCCCTTTCTGTTTCAGGGACGCTTCTTTTCAGAGAAGCCCAGAATAGGGCCTGATTAGGAGCTGCCCCTGCCCAGCCCCTAGATGAAAATGCTCAGCTCCCATTGGACAAGCGCGGAGGTCCCACACTCAGGGTGATGCTGGTCCTTGTCCTGTTCACATGCAGCTCCCGGCAGAAGCATGGGCGAGCGTGTCAGCCAGGTTGTGGCCTGCGGGCAGTGCTACAAAGGAAGGATGGAGGCAGAGGGACAGGAAACCAGAGACACATGCTTTACTTTCAGGAGAGGTATAGACCAGCACCCACAGACTATGAGCAGGAGAAAAGCAGCTCGACCAGGAGAAAATGAGCCTGCTCAGTGACCACAGTGAGCGTGAATCTGCAGATTGTCTGTCTTGTCTTCTAACAGCCACACCAGTGTGGCCTGTGGTCCAAGTATAAAGAAGCCACTCGGTTATAACAATGCAACACAGTAACTAAAAGTGCAAGAGGAAATGTAAAATTCTCTGTGGAGAGTGGTTGGGGAATCACAAGAGTGCCCTGGACAAAACGTGGATGCATTTTCCAGGCACCCTTGGACTTGGCTACATACAGCAACCCCCAGCCTTGTCGCCCTGTCCCTGGATTCGTGTTCGAGCCTAGGAGGATAGGACGTTATGGGGACTGGTGCCTGGGGAGGTTCCATATGCCACTGCGAAGGTGACCGCTGTTTCTGGCCCACCCTGGAGAGCGTGGCCTCACTGGTTGGGCTGGCCTCACCCAGGCTTGCTCACAGGGTGCGCTGGCCTGGTGCTGTCACCCCATCAGTGTGTTTGCCACTCCAAGCTGGCCATGGGGCTGGACATTGAGGGAGTTCAGTGGAGAACAAAGGATCAGGGGGCAGAGACAAGGCACACTGCACAAGAAAGGCTGAATGAAGTCACAGCTGTGACGAGGGCTGGGGAGAGTCATTCACAATCCTCTGATCCTCCCACTAGGACGAGTTTCCCAGGCGAGGCGCTGGGAAGCTTCTGGTGATGAGTGGGTGCTGACCCGGTGGAGAAGTTAGGGAGGGGTGTGTCAGGCTGAGGGAGCAGCGCGTGCAGTGACGGTGGCAGTAGGAGCGCGTGGGGAGCAGGGGTCAGACTGGAGAAGACTCAATGGCAGACGCAGCGATGGGGAGGGTGGGCGGTGGCTGCCATGTCCATGATCCTGCAGAGGCCGGTGAGTGCAGAGACAAGGACCCTGCAGGACCCAGGTGGGGAGGGAGGCCCAGCACAGGAGCCGTGGGCGGGCCCAGAGCTGATGGCCTCAGCCTGCCCACCTGCCTGTGTCCCCCCTTGGCTCTGCAGCCGACAGGTCTGCCTGGTGCCCCTGCTTCCTGCCATCTCAGGCAACGCCCGCATGCGACGCTCAGCTGCACCAGAGCTCACTGTCAGGGCAGGTGTCTCAGGAAACTCTTTCTTTTTCAGGACCACGTTTAAGGAGTTTGCTGAGAAATATGGCCGGGATCAGAGGTTTCGACTTGTTCAAAAAAGGAAGGACCAGGAGCACTTTTTCAACCAATTCATACTTATTCTTAAGAAGCGGGACAAGGAGAACAGACTAAGGCTCCGGAGGATGAGATGAGTTTGTGCAAAGGCAGCACGGGGCGTGAGTCAGCCGGGCGAGCCGCCGCGCGTGACCAGGCGGTGC
>NW_007730825.1:116577-117503 GCF_000696425.1 Galeopterus variegatus | reverse complement strand
AATTTATAAATATTTTAAACCAGTATGTTTCTGTGGCTAAAACTTCCAACACAATCTTTAACAGCAAAATTGTGTTTCAATTAAAGACACCCAGTTTCAGAAGATTGCACACAAGGGCTGTGTAAGCCTGACTTAAACAAAACCTTGCTTTTCAACACACACACAAGCCCTGGGTGAAACAATGTTTGGTAAAACCTTAGTGAATTATTAAAATGGTTTTAATTGTCAACGATTGTTTAAATTGTTGAACATGCACTTATTTATTTTGATCTATGGAGTCTCTGTTCAGATTTAATGTCTCTGTCCCCTAGTAAACAGTGACACGGGCTCTTCTCCTATTTCTTAATTAGTCCTAATAGGGAACACTTTTTGCCACATGTATTAGGATGTCATTGGGGAAGGTGGGGTTCGTCCTCCACGGCACAGGCCTGGTCTTAACTCCAGCATTGTTAACACCTCCCCCGTTATGTCGTGCAGCTCATGCATGTCCTTGGTGGGGCTGCCGTCCCACCTGGTCATGACCCCATGGTGCTGGATGTGCCCGAGGCGGGGGAGAAGCAGGTTCCAATCATGGATGAGTCAGATCCTGCTGGGAAACAGAGACCACCCTGGAATTTGGACAGGGACATTTTAATGGGAAGACTTATTAATCTCACAGGCTATTATGGTCTGAAGCTGGTGAGTACAGGTAACTGGGAGACAGACAATAGAAGCAACGTTACCTGCAGGGCTCGGAGAGAGGCCTCCTCACCAGGGCTGAGAGCCACACCTCCTGGAGGGGACATGACTGTGGCTCCGTGAATGGCAGAAAAGTCATTATGGTGAAACTTGCTGGAAACCCAGCCCCTGGAGTGTGGGGACAGTCATTCACATGGCAGTGTCTCTTTAGGTGCTTTCTGCTCAAAACCACAAGAAGCGATGTTAGG
>NW_007730825.1:112323-115865 GCF_000696425.1 Galeopterus variegatus | reverse complement strand
TTAGGTGCTTTCTGCTCAAAACCACAAGAAGCGATGTTAGGCGGGGAGTGCTGCTGGCTACCGCGCCCATGCGTCAGGAGCTGGGAGCAAGAAGTCTCCGGGGACCCCTTGGGTTTTGCGTGGAGATAATGTCCTCTCCTGCCGTTAAGTACAGATGCTCCTTGACTTACGCTGGGTTACGTCCTGATAAACCCCTTGTTACTCGAACATATTGAGTCCAAAATGCATTGAAAGCACTTAACCTACCAAACATCGTAGCTTATCACGGCCTGCCTTGCGCATGCTGAGAACGCTCACATTAGCCCACAGCTGGGTGAAATCACCTGACACCACCCATTTTATAATTGTTCCGATAGTGCTGGCGCACAGTGCGGCACGGAGGATGGGTTCTCGCGATCTCGCTGGGCACCACTCTTCACACGTAAGCACTGGTCAGCAGGAAGCGCATCAGCTCCACACAGTCAGGACTAGCGGAGACCTAGACTGCGGGAAAGAAGGTGGGGGTCTCCTGCCGTGCCCAGCAGCAGCTGGGCAGTGCTGGTGGAGGGTATAAAGAGCCCGCGACGGTTGGTTGAAGCTGGGATTACCGCCTTGGGCCTCCCAACTACCGCTAGAGACAAGGACTGGGCACCCACACTTCGGCATTAATTATCTCTCTCCCATCCTTTGCCCTATTATCTCATATGGCCGGGATGACTCTTCTGGGTTTCTGGTGAGTGACTAGATTAACCTCACCTCACGATAACTTGGCAGTTGGTCACATTTTTATCCCATGTTGGGGCCACAGACTTTGTCTCCACCAAGGACAAGAAGTGTGCTGTGGGACCAAGTGGCCAGGCCACGATCCGTGTGGGCATCTGCCCCCCACAGTCCTCCCTGCCCTGAACTTGGCCGCTGTGGGGGTCCTGCCTTCTGCTTGCAGATGCTTCTGCCCATGGGAGGAAGCAGCGGGGGATGGAGCCTGGAGAGAGTCTGGGGTTTGTGCCCATCTCCCTCCCGGTGCAGCCTGGCCAGCCGCACGAGGCTGTGGTCAGACCGTAGTCTCCTGGGATGGCTCGCCGGCTCCTCTGCCATCCGGGCCTGTCCTCAGTGCTGCTCCAGAGTCTGCGGTCGCCCCTCTGATAAGCCCGCTGCCATCACTCTGCTCGAGCCGGCCATCTGTTTGCCGTCCGCACGGGGCCCATCGGCTCACCACCGGCAGCGTTGCAGTCATCGCACTGAAACAGGAGTTATCAAATGCTCGCGACGGCACACAGTCACACCAGAGTGACCAGGAGGACACAGGGGACCATTCAGCTGTCGCATTTGTGCTGGATGTAATGAACGTGCTCTCAGGGCTTAGAAATACACAGCACACATTGTCCTGTGGGAGAACCTCAGGAGTTTTGCTTTTTATTCAGATATTTGGGAACTGACGTTTCCGTTCACATAATCTTGCTTGTGAATCTAGGAAAATTAAAGTATTTGGGTTGTAGATGGATGATAGATATCTCTGTTTTCATATCTGCATCTGTTCTCCACCGATGGCTCAATGGACATGCTGAGATGAAGTGGATTCAAGAATGATCGGGTCAGCCCTCGGGGGACGAGCTCTGAAGGATTGAGGCGTGTGTGCAGGGAGTGTATTTAAAGCAGTTCCTACTTTGAGGGCTGCAGACTGCCCTTTCTATTTAGTCTTTTGTATATATTTAAGACATTATAGAAAAACAGTATTAACTCATAATTTCTTTTACTTTTTTCAGGTTTTGCTTTCATTTTAAATGCCTCTAATATAACCTGGATTAACTCAGTAGTAACACTTAAACTGTTAAAATTTAGCAGGAAACTAAAATAGACATTCTTCCAGAGAGTGTCAATGTTCACAAGGAATCCAAGCAAAGAACAAGCAGAACTGATTCAAACCTCCAGGTGCTTGTCACTGTCCTCTGGGGTGGGCGGGCCTGTGCCTTTGGTTGACCCCTCCCTTACACCCTCCCCCTGGACTGTCCCGCAAAGCAGACTGGGGGGTGTGGGGGGGTGGATGATGTGGAAGGACAGTAGCCAGGGGACAGGCATGGATGGGAGAGGACGGCAATTTAGGCAGGTGCTCAAGAGAGAAGAATTCGAGGCAAACAGAATTGTTTCATTGACATTTTAGAGATTTTTGTCATGCGATATAACCCCTCCCTGCCTCCACTCTCAATTTTCCAAGAAACAATCTTTAAAAATTGCATTACACCTAAGAATGATTTTATGATCATTGCAATAATACATGTTCATTGCAGAAAAGCAGGAGATCACGTGGACATAAACTCTCTTAAGACTCTGGGGGCTTTTTCTCAGGGGTAGTGCTGAGCAATGTCTGCTTCCTTCTGGCCTGGGTTGCTTTCTGTTCCACAGTGCCTTATTTAGTGTGCACACCCACAGATACACTTCAGGCCCATATGCTTATCTTACCACGGGCCTGACAAGGGGTGAGGTCTGAGTCCCCTGCCCAGAATCTGGGTGAGGGCCTGTGACTGCCTCCAGCAACAGGGGACGACAGGAAAGACCCAAGTGGCTAAAGAGGACGTGGCCCCTGCCTGGCTCCTCCTTTCTTAGGACACCCCCCCAGGGGAGCCGCCATGCTGTGAGGAAGCTCAGGCCACCTGGAAAGGTTCCAGGGGACATGCAGACACAAACACACGGGTCTTCAGGGGACTCTGGCTCCTGGCCTTTGAGAGGCACCAGCTGACATGGAGGGGAGCAAACCTGGCTGTCCCTGCCAAGTCCCGGCCAAACTGCAGACTCACACGCACCGCTGTCAGCTGCCAGGTCTCAGGGCGATTTGGTGAGCAGTCACTGTAACCAAATGACAACCCTATTTCCAAATGACCCTTGATCTGTAAATAACTCAGATGTCAATCACAAAAGATAATTCAACGTTTGCTCTTGACCAGGCAGTGCACTCAGTGCTTCTGTTCCTGCTGCATTTACTTTCCTTAGCAGTCCTATTTAAGGTGAGTTCTGTTATTGTTCTCACTTCACAGAAGGATCTGAAGTTTAGGAAGTGTGAGCAATTTGCCCAGAGTCATCCAAACAGTGACGCAGCCAGCACTTGCACGAGTGTTTGCTGGACTCCAGAATCTGCCAGATTTCTGTTTAGTCTTTTGTCTATTTAGTCTTTTGCAGAGCCACTGCACTGGCTCCTGAGATGTGCCCGGCACTTGCAGCAGGGAAGGCAGACAGAAAGTGTGAGAAATGACCCTGCACTGGGTGGCTTATGAACAACAGAACTGTGTTTCTCACAGCTCTGGAGTCTGGGGAGTCCAAGATCAAGGCATCAGCAGAGTTGGCCCCTTGACCATGTCCCCACAGTGACGAGGGAGCCCTCTGGGGTGTATCTTACAAGGGCACTAATCCCATTCATAGGGGATCCTCCCTCATGGCCTAATCACCTCCCAAAGGCCCCACCTCCTAACACCGTCACACTGGGGGTTAGGTTTCAAAGAATGAACTTTGGGGACACAGCCACTCAGACCACTGCAAATGGCATGATCAATTTGTGATGCATGTCCATGAGG
>NW_007730825.1:107948-111725 GCF_000696425.1 Galeopterus variegatus | reverse complement strand
GGACACAGCCACTCAGACCACTGCAAATGGCATGATCAATTTGTGATGCATGTCCATGAGGGAACAGTGGCTGGCAAACAGGGCATGGGGTATGGGCTCAGTAAGAGCATCACAGGGACTTCGCCAGGAACACAGATGGGAGCAGAGCAGGCACTGGGGGAGAGCGCAGGCCTGGGACAGGGCTCAGAGGGGCCGGAACCCAGGGGAAGGTGGGAATGGGAGTCTTCAGATGCCTGTACACAGCTACTGAGTGGACGGTGATCCCTTGAGCCCTTGCCCAGGAGTGTCCTCCTCCCTTGAGCCGCTCCATGAAGACAGACACCCTGGACACCCCAGCACTGCTCTGGTCTGCCTATGGCCTCCTCATGACTATGGTGAGGGCCCAGCAGTTGCTGATCTTGGGTCCTGGGGCTGCAGGCCTGAGTTGTCTGCATTGCACTGCAGAGGTGAGTCCCAGGAGGCTCCTGAGGCCTCCGCAGATGCCATCCCAGGGCAGTTGCAGTGATGGGGTCCAGCTCCCAGTGAGAACTTGCTTTCAGGTGATGTGCTTATGAGCGCACATCCCACTTGGTGCTGATGTGCCTAATGCTTCCAATCTAAAAGGGTCCAGCTGTCCTGGCTTGCACAGACTAGGTGGCATCTCTCCCTTCTTTCTTAGAGGCAGAGCCCCTGGGGAAGACAAGGCATGACCAGGGCTATGCGGCAAGCATGGCCCAGGGTAGAGAGAGAGAGCACCTTCTGCAGTGTGCAAGTGGGTCACAGGGAAGCTGAGGTCTGGCATACCGCTCTCTGTCATGGGGACAGCCCTTCCTGCGAGCCCATGGTTCTCAGGGCCATTTGGCCAGTTCTTCCCTGGTCAGTAGTTAAATTAGCCCTGCCTGTATTCTTCCAAACCTCATGTCCCTGTCCTTAGCAGTGCATCTTTCTTGAGAAGCATGAACATCTTCCGTCATACTGAGCCAGGTTGTGCAGCACTAATCTTTGTCTTAGCAGTGGCCTTGAATGTCTCGTTTCTGATCTGTCATATGTAAGTTCATTACATACCCATTTTAGGGAGCAGTCGTGGGGGCATAGTCACATTTGACCCCTGACCCACCTCCCATGCCACACGGTTGGGTCATGTTGGTTGGGAACAGGCGACTGTGAATGCACTGACTTCCCTGGGAGTGTGACGAGCAGCTGGCCACTGCAAAGCTTCCCTCCATTCCTGATCCGACAAACCCCTGCAGATGGAGGGATGGGAGAGGCGAGGCCAGTCGGCTGCGTGCTGTTGTCCTGTTCACTCAGCACACAGGCACTGGGCTTTCAAAATGCAATTTGTGTTGGGCAGCGTGGGAATTCACAGCATGGGCCAGGACCATCCTGAGATGACAAATTACTTCCAGCCCAGCCACCTCGCCCAAACGCGCTCAACCCATTGTGACCTTGGTTTGCAAACCACAAATGGAAACAGCTGCTCTCCTGCTCTAGAGGCTTCTCTCCTCCGCACACGAAAGTTTGCAATCAAATGACTTTGCCAGCTCATTCTCTTCAAAGCCCGGTACGGCATTTTGCTCTGAGCATGGCAAGAATAACCTGCAAACAGAGATTGGGCCGAAATGGACTCTTCCCGTAAGTGAGCAGCCAAATAACAATTTCTTGTCCATTCCCCCCGAGCCATCAGGCAACCCGCCTGACATAGACAGGACACGGCGCCTGCGACAGCATCGCTCCACAAGACAGACCCTCTCACTCCCTGGAAGACAGCAGATGCTTTTAGAAATAACTGAAACCACTGTGAGGCTTTCTCAGGCTTCCAGATTTGGGGGAAGGAGCTGGGGTAGGTTTAAGATGAGGCAGGTATCTCTACATTAGTAGGTTGGGCATAAACTAGAGGGTGGTTGTTTCTAGTCAGCCACTGTTCTTACAACTCCAGATTTGCTCCCAGGCTGGTGTGATCTGGGAAATCCAAGTTGTCCCAAGAAGGGCTAAGGGTTTCGTGTGTGGAGGTCAGCCTGGCTCAGAAGGCAGCCGCCCCCACCGCCTGCAGCAGCTGCAGCTCATGTAGAGTCTTTGCCCACGATGGCGTTCTCATCTCCACCCCTAGCCGGCACTCCCCTTCTCAAGAGTGTTGCCCCCGCAGGTGAAGCCTCGTGCCCGCAGCAGCGCACCCACATGGCCCAGCCTCCAGCCTGGTGAGTGTGGCCTTCTGCACTGGTCAGCCCTCCCCCACCAGCCCCCTCGACCCCACACTGGCACCGCTCAGAAGACTGTTTTGGGGACAACATCAATCCTCCTGGAGTTTCAGGGAGGCCTGCCTTGTCCGCCTGTGCTGTAGACTCTAGCAGGCCACCCTGGCAGAAACTGGCCCATCTGAGGACAAGTGGTCAGCACTCTCTTGGGACACTAAACTCTGCCATTTGCCGTTTTAAAATTTTTGGCATAGCCAGGTAGGGAGGAAAGGAAAATAAGGAGAGAGTGGCTTGGGTCCGATTCCTCATTTTCAGAAATGCCACTGAGATCATCGGAGCAGCCTAAGTGACCCTCCTGCTCTGTGGTGGCCGCTGCCCACCATGCTGTCTCTGGAGGCCTAGAGACTCATGTTTTGCACCCCCAGGTTCCCGGGCGATGTGTGCCCGCTGGCCTCTTCCATGGCAGGGCCACCCCAGTATGGGTGCCCACATGTGGCCAAGCAGGGGACACTGGCCCTGAATGCTCCGTGAGCCAGCCAAGCTGTGGGACACCTGCCAATGGTCACAGGTCAAGAAAGGCCTTAATACTTGCCTCCGTCTGTTTCTGTAACTGCCCCCCATGCCCCAGTCTCTTCCCCCCCACTAAACACCATCTCCTCTAGAGCTTTCCCAGTGTCCATCCGCTGGGAGAAGACAGGAGCTAAGGACCCCAAGCCTGGGCTTGTGCTCAGTGCACTCTCGGCAGAGCTGCTCCGGTTCCAGCATGCTTGTTCGTAAACATACGTCCCTTCTGCTGGAGCTCCAGACATGGGGCTCACAGCAGCATTTCCACCCACAGGTGCATGGCTCCTACATAAGGTCCTACTTGCCCCATCAGTGGTCATGCACAGATTGGGCAGTGCTATGTTTACCTAGGAGGGCTCTGGTCTTCTGCGTTTGGCTTTCTGATTTCCTGCTCTGCACGGCCTGCCCCATCCCCTGTGAGCAGTTGTTTGTAAGGAGGGAAGCTCACTAGACACAGGCTTGGGCCAGCATAAGGCATTCTTGTCACTGCTGCCATGTCCTGTCCCTCTTTCCTGTACTTGGAATCCAGACCTGTCTATTCTGCACGTCCAGCAAGCTGGATCATCCAAGGAGGAGGTGGATTTGGGAGGTTGGTTGAGTTGGCTGGTCGGAGCAAGAAAATGTTCTAAACCAAACTTTCCGTTTATGGAAGATTTTGTTGGATTGTCAAATGAATGTCTCCTTGGGCTTGTACACCCTTGAGGGCAGGGCTGGGTCAGGCTCTCTGTGTCCCCAGCACCTGAGGGTAGAGTTCCCAGCATGGAACCAGTGGTGAGCCAGCAGGGCCAAGCTCCTCCCCACGATGTCAACACTAATGTGTGTACACGTATATGTGTGTGCATGTGTGGTGAATGCATGTGTGTGCATGTGTGTACACGCATATGTGTGCAATGTGTGCATGAACACATGTGTGTTCACTGGGTGTGTGGTGTGTGCATGTATGTGGTGAGCACGTGTGTGCATGTGTGTGTGTGTGCACTGTGTGTGTGCATGTGTGTCTATGCATGTATGAATAGCCCCAGGCTCCAAAACCGTCTCCAAT
>NW_007730825.1:102131-107826 GCF_000696425.1 Galeopterus variegatus | reverse complement strand
TCTGTGTCCCCAGCACCTGAGGGTAGAGTTCCCAGCATGGAACCAGTGGTGAGCCAGCAGGACCAAGCTCCTCCCCACGATGTCAACACTAATGTGTGTACACGTATATGTGTGTGCATGTGTGGTGAGTGCATGTGTGTGCATGTGTGTACACGCATATGTGTGCAATGTGTGCATGCACACATGTGTGTTCACTGGGTGTGTGGTGTGTGCATGTGTGTGGTGAGCACGTGTGTGCATGTGTGTGTGTGTGCACTGTGTGTGCATGTGTGTCTATGCATGTATGAATAGCCCCAGGCTCCAAAACCGTCTCCAATGGGAGGCCTGCGAGCACCCGCATTTCCGAATCTCCTGTGACTAGACCCTCGTGTGTCTATACTGTAAACTCCCTTGTGTGTGTCACTCCTGTGAGGCCCAGTCTGGGCATTGTATGGACCATCATTCGTGGAGGTAATTTCTACCCAGAGCAGGTAGAAATCAGGGAAATGGGAGGCAGTGGTGTGATTGTTCCTAAGAGAGGACGGTTACTTCTCCATACTCCAGAAAGAGCGCAGCGCTGGCTTCGGTGGCAATTTTACTTGGTTCATCTCCTTGTACATCCAAGATGGACCTCTCCATCTTAGTCCTTTAACTCAGCTGGCAAAGTCAAGAAATGTGGGCGACATGTGTGCTTTTTACAATAAATCACCCTCTGGCAACGCGTGCTGCGGAATGCATCACTTTCACTAGCACTCCAACGTCCTCCGCTTCTCTGACACGCACATCTAATAATGGAGTCGGGGATCTGCACCCTCTCTCTTCTGCAGCTCAGGCGAACAGGAGGGAAATGAGCTCTTGATTCACGTGCATCTGCTTCACCGACTCGATCTTTCATACAGTGCACTGCTGCCCTCAAAGATACGAGAAGAGGAATCCTGACCAGATCCTGGGTTCAGAGTGCAGACATCAGCATGCCGCATTAAGAGGTCACTTCTGTCTCTTGAGATGCTGCTCCTCTGTCTTATCTGGCTGTTTTCTGCTGTGGCGGGGCTTCAGTGGTGACTGACATGCTCTCTGAACCTTCTGCTGACAACTACCAGAACAGCTCTGCTTAGGGTCAGAGAGAGCTCCCTTGTACCTCATGTCTATTGGCACTAAATTTTGGCTAAATCTCAGGACTAGGACCATAATAAGAAAACACAAAAGAGGCCCAGAAAACACTCACAGTTTTTATGTTTTATTTAGGATATAAGGGGAATATTTATTACAGTCCTACACATAATAAATATTTCTGGCGATTTGCATCATCACTTTGCAACTCATACCATATTTTAGAAATGGAAATGGCCCATACCAGCCCCAATTATTCTGCTGTGACGTATCGCCGTGGCTTGGAGCCATGGAAGCAGAGTGACGTTTGTGTTGCCCTTGCTTGGCATCCTTGGGCGCCTGTAGCCAGGCAGAAAATTGCTCTGCCCCAGCCAGCCTGGGCTCTGGCAGCCCGGTGTGTTCTCAGACAGTCAGAACACAAACGGTGGGCTGCTGACTGAGAGGCCTGTCCAGCTGGGGACACATGACTGCCTGGATTCCCTGCCACCACCTTGTCTCTTTCTGTGGGTAGCACAGCAACCAAGTCACACACCATACGGTGAATTCGCACCACAAATACTGAGTATCTACTGTGTGCTGGAGGCTGTCATGCTCTGGGGCAGAGCTTGGAGCAGAGCAAAGGCAGAGAGAACGGTGGACTGTCACAGTGTAGCGCTCCAGGCATCTGGGGAATGATGTTGTGCTGCAGAAGCAGCTCAGAAAACTGTAGTGCAGACCCCTGGCAGGTGTTTCTCAGAGCCAAGCTGCTAACTCCTGTAATCCTCGTGTGGACACAGGAGGCAGTCAGGATGAGTGCCCCGCTTTACAGATGGGCAAGCTGAGTCACAGGGAGGTGGTGAGCACGCAGGAGGACCGGCACAGGCAGGCTGCCTGGAGGGCTGGGGTCCAGCCACTGCTCTGCACAGCCCCACCGCAGTAAGACCGAAGGTGAAGCCCACTGAGAGTGCACTGGTGACAGAGCCTGTCCATCACGAGCATTATTTCCCCAGGGCTCACAGAAGGCTCAGAGCTCAGGCGGTAGAAGCAACCCGCCCACGGCTACTCATCCAGCACACAGCAGACCTCAGTTTCCCTCCAGCGCCCACAGATGAGTCAGAGTTGTTTGAAAATGGAGCCTGTGGAGTCAGAGAGCACAGGTGATGAGCAGGCAAACATGGGCACATCCTTTAAGCTCGTGGAACCTTTGAGTCTTCTCCCACACAATAGCAGTGTCTATGGTATGGGGGCTGCATGACAGGGGCGGGACGTCACGTGTGTTAATGCTGGCACAGAATGGGCTCTGGTCAGGGCTATAGGCACTACCAGGGAGAGATTGTTCCCCCAAGGTCATCAACCCCTGAGGAGGTGCTGCAGACTGGATGCCCCCAACCTCACTGAGGCTTAACCCCCACTGCAACTGCTGAGGGTGGGAAATCCTATCACAGTAATTGAAAGGTGGGGCCTTGAAGAGGTGATTGGATTGTAGGACCAAGCCCTAGTAAATGGATTAATAATGGTGGTCAGGGGCGTGGTTCTGAGGGCTTTAGAACAGGAGCACACGAAGAGTTTTTGTCTCTCTCTGCTCCACCGTTTCTGCCATGTGATATTCTGCCGTTGCTGCTGTCACCACCAAGGCTCTCACCAGACGTGTTCCCTGGACTTTGGACTTCCCAACCTCAGAAACTGTAAGCACTAAGTTTCATTTACTTATAAATTACCCAGTTCCAGGTATTTTCTTATAAGCAACAGAAACAGACGCATACAGGAAGGAATCTTTGCCCTGAGGCTGTGGAGGTGTGGGGCGGGGGTGGATGCAGTTGGGGACGGCAGGCACAGGGAGAGGGAGCCAGCCCCAGCCAGCCCCAGCCAGCCCGGCAGCAAGACCGCAGCATTTAATCGCCCCTGCAGAGGCGTTATTATAATCCAATTTTCTTATTTTTCAGCTTGAGATAGGATAGAGAATATATAACCCGATTATGCATCATACAATGCATTAAGCCAGGAAGGTCTTAAAATTAAAACATTTAGAAAGAACTACCTAGGGAGGTAGTTAAAATCCATTTAAATCCTTATCAAATAATGAAAATATCTTCAGAAAAAAAATTCAGTCTCTTAGCTTTGTGTTCACTGTCATGATCATCTGAGTTTTGAGCATGAGTCTAAAGACAAATTTACATAAAAATACTGAGAATTTAAAGTCCTTTTTGGCCTCATGCTGGATAAGTAGGCTGGGTACAGGTTGGGCTCCTTGAAGGGTCTCAAACCATGCTGAGGGGTTGGTGGCTACTGGATTCTTTACCTCAGGGGGCCCTGACCTTGCCTGACACTCAGGCCAACAGGTGCACCCTCTGCCTGGCAGGACCTGGTCCAGCCTGTTGTGCAGCGTCAGTCAGTCAGTGCCCCCTGTGCCAACCCCTCCTCCTCCGTGGGCCTCCGAGTCCCCACCTCTAGGTTGAGGGATTGGGTCCCGTGGTTTCTTGACCGCCTCCTACTCTGAGTTGCAGGAGTCTCATGCCGAGGTGGAAGCAAGAGGGCGAGTGCTGTGCTGCAGAGCTAGGCTGCAGCTGCCGTCCCCAGGACCCCAAGGGGAAGGGGGTGCTGCGCGTGCTGCTGTCCAGCATCTTTCCTGGACCAGCTGGCTCCCAGCCCCCTACCGCCCACCCTGGCTGCCGTCCCTCAGGGTCTCTGTGCTCTGGACCGGGAGCCGGGTCCACTCTGTGAGAGAAGAGCCAGCATCTGCGCAGCTCACCTGTGTCGTCAGGTGGCAGGCTTGGAGGTGGAGGGAAGCAGATCCGCCCCTGAGGGCACCAATCCCACCCACGGCGCCCGGTGGTCCTGATCCTCCTGCCTCCCCTTCCTTTCCCCGCTGCCTGCCCTGCGCCTCCCGGCTCCGGCGGTACCAGAAGCAGAAGCGCCCACCTCCACACTATGGGGCAGCCTCCGCCGCTGCAAGTGCGGCCTCCTGTGATAAGTCCCTCCTCCCTGTCCCTCCCAGGACTGCGGCCTCTGCGGTGAGACCAACTCACACCGCCTGTCCCAGGTGGCGGCTCTCAGCCTTCTGTGTCAGAGGGACGATGGAGGCACAGACAGCTTGTCCTCCCTGCTGGGAAAGCCCAGTGCCTGGCCCACCCACAGGTCGGCTGTGACTGGTCATTTACCGAGTCCGGCTTGTGCAGGCCAACCCCAGTCACACCCCGGCCATGCGGGTGTTGGTCCCTTCTCGCCCTCCCCAGGGCCAGGACAGGGAAGAGCTCACCGTTCTGCCCCCACCAACATCCAAGCCGGCTCACTAGAGCTCAGAGTCACTGAGTCCCCTCGGCCTCCGCTGCCCACCCCAGACGAGGCTCCGGCTGCCCCTTGCCTGCTCCTGGAAGGCTTTAGGAAACGCGCTTCCTCACCTCACTCACGTCCAGGCAGAGGTTTCTAGTTTTGTCTCGTTTGTCCTCACACTGGCTCTGCAGAGTGACTGTCAAGGGCAGAATTTTGGAGGAGCCAGCCTGGCATGCGCGGGTGGCCAGTGTAGATGTCCTGATGGGCAACATGTGGTGGGCAGTGTCAGGGCAGTGTCGGGGTGGTAAGTGAGGTCACTTCAGGAGGCCTTGGCTGCACAGAGCTGGAAGCAGCCTAGTCATCTTTGCACTTATTCCGTGCACATATTTCACGTACATATTTTTAGCTGCGCTGGCACCAAATAGAGGACATTTGGGAGCAAAGACGGAGGCAAGGGGACACTCCGACTCAGTATTGGTGACTTATGGGGACTCAGATGTGGAGACGTTCACATTCCCAACAGGCTCTGGCCACCTCTAGCTTCCTCGACAGAGGAACTAACTGCGCTCGGAGAGTGAACTGGCCTGTGATTAGCTGGGCGGTCACACACCACCCTGGCCGGTGAGCAGCAGAGGGCTGACCCGAGCGATGGACGGCTGCAGGGCCTGCGCTGGAGACCTGGACCTGGCACCTGGCAAGGAGGGAAGGACCATAGCATGGCACCTGAAGGTCAGAGCACGTCGACCTTGACCTGCACAAGACGCTGACTAAGCGTCTTACCTTTACATCTTAAACCTTTATCCTTCCTTGATTCCGAGCAATGCTGGCCTGGAAGGAATGAGGACTCTGATTCTTATGATAGCATTGTTGACACGTAGAGGTGAGAGCGAGTGCAGGGCCGCCCAGGCCTCCCGTCAGGACGCCTGCCTCTGAGCCCCGGGCCCTGCAGGCCGCTCCATCCCCCGCCCTCCCAGCCCAGGCTTCGGACCCACTCCACGGGGCACTCTGGGCTCATCACCAACTCCCAGGGACAAAGGCCTCACGTGTGCATATTTGTGTGTTTGTATGTACATGTGTGTGCACATGTGTGTATATGTGCATGCACGTGCAAATGTGTTTATGTGCACATATGCATGTGTGTATGTGTGCCTGTGCATATGTGTGTATGTGTGCACATGCGTGTGTGTATGTGTGCACGTGTTTATGTGTATGTGTGCACCTACGTGTGTGTATGAATGTACTAGTGTGAGTACGCACTGGGAGGAAAGTTTCATATGGTGGACAATCTGTCCGCAGTCAGACTCTAGGACTGGCTTCCAGTCAGTGGCCTGGCAGGACCCGCAGTCCCCTGACAAGA
>NW_007730825.1:99328-101281 GCF_000696425.1 Galeopterus variegatus | reverse complement strand
AAACACATAGACATGGACGTTTTGTAGCTGTTGTATAAATGGAATCATGAGCAGCGGGTCCGTGTGAACAATTTCATAAACGTATTTTAGAGGAATGTGGCTTGGAGAAGGGGAACGTTTTCGATGAACTTCTGACTGGGTGCTGAAGAGAAGCCACACAGGGGCAGGCAGTGTCCGCTGGTGGGTGGGGACCGAGGTCAGGGTGTTGGAGGCTCTGCCCATGATTGAGGGGGACGGTCTTGACCCGGGGCCCGGGCAGCCCTCTGCGTCCATGTATAACAGCACGTTCCCATAGAACCAAATTAGAGACTTGCTCTTCTGAGGGAGTCCGTCATTTGAAACCATTGTCTCTGACTCACCTTTCGTATCAATTCTTAAAGAAATCAGACAGTGTTTTGTATATATAATCATTCTCTGTTACCAACATAAATTTTGAAAAATTTTAAAGCTATAGAAAATGTGAAAAACAATAAAATTATCTGTCATGTAACTTTCAAATTAATAATTATCAATGTTTTCTTGTGTTCGTGCACTCTTTCTGTAAATAACGTCCCTGCATACACACACATAAGCACACACACATTTTTTCTAAACCATTTAAAGGTTAGTTTAAGACATCACGACAGTTTACCCTTGAATACTTCGTTCCACATGCGTCTCCACACACCTAGGACTCTTGCCCACCCAGCCAAAACACCGTCGTCGCGCCAAAGGCGTTTCAACATTAACTTGATCCCATCACCTAGTACATCATATCCAACTTTCACCTATTTATATTAAAAAACGTCTTCCATGCATTTTCTCCCCTGGGGTCCGTTCTACTTCTACTCACCGCCTGTGGCTGTCCGGTCTCCCTGGGCATTTTAAATTCCAGAGATCCCCTCCCATGCTTCCCACCATGTGATTCATTTTTCATGACGTTGGTTCTTTGGAAGTCCACTGCCAGCATGAGGAACCGTAAGGCTGTCCCGCAGCAATTGACTGGGGTGAGGCATTTCTGCTCCACGCCGTGGCCAGGGCCGTGCTCCTCCTGCAGCCCTGTCCGCAGGTGCAGGGCGGCGCCTGTTCCAGGGCTGGTGATGTGCAGTTTCACCACCTAGCCGGTGTCACCTGTCCTCACCTCTCCCCTGGACATGTACCTTACTCCCTTCCCTTCGGGATGCATGTGGCCCGCCCAGTGGGGTGACACTCTAGCCTGTCTGAACACCTTGTTCCCAACAACCTGCTCCCAGTGGCTGCGGAGCATCCTGACAGCCCTTCACTTGGAGTTCTGACCCCAGGGGTGGCAAGTGCTGATGTTCCTGTGAGTGTGTGTGCAATGGTGTCTGTGAGTCTGTGAATGTGTGCATGAGTGAGTGTGTGCCCGTGTGTCTGTGTGTTCCCATGAGTGTGTACATGAGTGTTTGAGTGTGAGCAAGTGTGTGTCTATGGGTGAGTGTGAGCATGTGTGTGTATCTGTGAGTGTGTGCATGTGTGTCTCTGTGTGTGCACGTGCGTGTGTGGGTGTGTGTGCGTGTGTGAGTGTGTGCATGTGTGAGTGTGTGCATGTGTGTCTGTGTAAGAATGTCTGTGAGTGTGTGTGCACATGCACGTGTGAGTGCGTGTGTACACACATGCATGCCAGCACTTGTAAACAGAAGCTTTCCCTTTTTTGCCACCTTTCTGTCTCATGGTCCTTTCTAAAAAAGCATTTCAATGTGCTATAATGCATTACTATAATTTTTCTGATGCTCAAATTCCCTCATGCTTGGCCAGGGGGGTCATCGGACTGACACCTGGGTACTTTTCCCACCTTCACTGGTCTTTTTCAGGCACCATGACGTGCCCCTGGTTCACCCATTGCTCTCCCGGGGTAGGCTGGGAACCCCGACTCCTGTCAATGCACAGATAGATCATGCTCGAATATGCATACGTTTGAATACCTCTATATGAGAGAAATACGGGATTTTGCCG
>NW_007730825.1:96739-98594 GCF_000696425.1 Galeopterus variegatus | reverse complement strand
TCATGCTCGAATATGCATACGTTTGAATACCTCTATATGAGAGAAATACGGGATTTTGCCGATATTTATAGTTAGTTTTTTAAATTGTCTACGTTATGCTACCACGAGTTCACAGCCAGCAACACGGCTTCTTCACACACCTTCAGCTGTGCCGTGTCCGTGTCTCCCTCGTCCACGCTGAGAACCACATCCTCAACATCCCCAACTAGGATGCCCGTCCGTTTGCTCAGTCCTACAACACACACAAGACAATTCCAGACTTACTGCATCAGTACCACTGTCAGCAAAAACCCCAGTTAAAATTCAAGACTTTTTGTTGTCCTCAGAATACGTCCATTAAGGGTAGACAATTAGAGTACTCTAGAAGATATTTGAATTATTTTTCTCGCGGTTTTTGTTATAAATTTGACACACACTTGGGTCCCTGTACTGTTCTTTGGGTTCAATTTTATGGCTTGATTTTTTTCTTTTTTTCTACTGTTTCTTTAATATGCAAAATATTTACATGGTTTCAATTAAAACCCTGACGCAGATTAAGCAGAGGAGTCCATTTCTATGCCCCAACCCTGTTCCCGCCCAACCGTGCAGTGTTTTCTCGCTGTGCTTCTTTTAGCGTTAACGAGCGATGGTGAACTGCGTACGCTGCCCTGCGCTTTGCTCCTTTCACTGAAGAGTAGTCACAGGTCCTCAGTCCCGTTGTCATTTCTCCAGCTTATAACTAACTGTGCCCCATCAGGAGGTCTGCTGGGGTCATCGGCCATCCTGCCGTGGGTGGCCCTGCAGGCGGTTTCCAGTGCGTTACTAGCATAAGCAATGCTGCATGAATAAACTTGTGAAAACGTTGATTGGTATTTGGGGAGCGTACACTGAGTCAGCCGTGAGTGCTTACACCGTTTTACTGGACACTGTGTCGTCCCCCTCCGTGGGGCAGCAGCATCTGTACTGAAACCAGCAGGGCATGGGGGTGGTGCCCGCTCCAGCCTCACTGGCGTGAGTGTGGCCGAGCCACACATGCACATTCGTCTCAGAGGTGAGAAGTGGCTTCAACTCGTAGTTTCAATGTGTCATTCTCCCACCATCAGCAAAGTTGTGGACAGTCCTCACCGTTGGCCATTTATCTCTTGAATTTGCTCATAGTGATGTCTGCCACACAATTAAAGTATGCCCTTGCATTTATCCATCTTTTTATTGCTTTTAAATTTTGAGTCCCAATTAGAAAAGCTTTCTTTGTACCCAGGCTAAAAAGGAATTCACCTATGCTCCCTTCTGACACAGACATGCGTTGCTTAATGGCAGGGATATATTCTGAGAAATTGTTGTTAGGTGGTTTCGTCATTGTGTGCAGAGATCGCAGGGTGTGCTTACACAGACCTAGATGGTACAGCCTGCTGCACACCTTGGCCACGTGGGGTAGCCTGCTGCTCCTATGTGGGTGACACAGCTACAGCGTCACTAGGCGGGAGGGGTTTTTCAGCTCCTTTATAATCTCATGGAACCACCGTGAGATGTCGCAGTCTGACGCTGATGGAAATGTTGTCGTGCGGTCCACGTACCTGTGTGTGTGTGCATCCATTTTTTACGTTTGGACTCCTGATCCATTTTAAGTTTGTTCTAATGAACAGTGTGAGTCACCAATCCAGTTCTCCAAGTGACAATCAAGTTTTCCTAATACCACTTTTTAAAAGTTTGTATTTTTCCCGGAGATTTGAGAGATGTCTTCTTTAACATATGCTCAATTTCTACGTGCATTTGGGTTTATTTATGGATTTCTATTTTTGTCCACTGCTCTGCTGATTCATGTCCCAATTATGCACTGTTTTAATCCCAGAAGCTTAATCATATTTTTAATATCTAG
>NW_007730825.1:88103-95615 GCF_000696425.1 Galeopterus variegatus | reverse complement strand
CCGGAAACATGGATCCAGTGCTGTGAAACCCCAGAAATGTGGACGCAGTGCTGTGGATCCCTGGAAACATGGATCCAGTGCCTTGAAACCCCAGAAATGTGGATGCAGTGCTGTGGAACCCTGGAAACGTGGACCCAGTGCTGTGAAACCCCAGAAACGTGGACCCAGTGCTGTGGAACCCCAGAAATATGGACCCGGTGCTGTGGAACCCCAGAAATGTGGACCCAGTGCTGTGGAACCCCAGAAATATGGACCTGGTGCTGTGGAACCCCAGAAATGTGGACACAGTGCTGTGGATCCCCGGAAACACGGATCCAGTGCTGTGGAAGCCCAGAAACATGGACCCAGTGCTGTGGAACCCCAGAAATGTGGACACAGTGCTGTGGATCCCCGGAAACACGGATCCAGTGCTGTGGAAGCCCAGAAACGTGGACCCAGTGCTGTGGAACCCCAGAAATGTGGATGCAGTGCTGTGGAAGCCCAGAAACGTGGACCCAGTGCTGTGGAACCCCAGAAATGTGGATGCAGTGCTGTGGAAGCCCAGAAACGTGGACCCAGTGCTGTGGAACCCCAGAAATGTGGACCCAGTGCTGTGGAACCCCAGAAATGTGGACACAGTGCTGTGAAACCCTGAAAACATGGACTCAGCATGGGTGTTGGCATACAGGACCTGGGCCATTGGCAGAAAGGGGTAAAAGATGGTGGAACCTGAGGCTGCAGCTTCTCTGCCCCTCTGTGACCACCGTGACTTGGCTCTCATCCATGCTGCTGGAGCAGGCCCCGAGGATGCTGTGTTCCTGTATCCCAGAGAGAACCTCTCACTGGAAGAAGATGCTGAGCTGTCACCCCCGCACTCCTGTAACAGTAAGAAAGCACGGACTAGAGTTTGAGAGCCGGCTGAAGTCCCCGACTCCAGGGCTAAGGCTGTAGCAACACGTGGTGTTAATTTCTCAGTGTAGTGCTCCGTGCTGTCTTTCCTATGACAACCTCTTCTGTCTTGGATCCCAGTGTTCCGAAAGTCGTGTTTGGGGTGGGATTGGCCTGGGAGATGATTGTCCTCCCCTGCCCCAGCACCCATACACCTCCCACCCCACGCTTGCTGTTCTGGGCTGTGAGCTCTTGGGAGAGGTTTCAGGAAGAGCCGTTCTACCTTTGACCATTGTCCCCACCCTCTAAAAACCTGAAGTGAAGGGCTTCCTTACTAGGCTAGGATTGCAGATACAGGGACCAGCTCATCCCAACTGACCCCACAGAGCCAGATGGCAGCCAGGGTATCTGATTACTGATTGTCAGGGAAGAGGCTTCCCAAGGAAGTGGCTTCCCACTACCCAGCACACCTCCACCTGTGGCCAGGATGTGGAGGGAGCAGATTTTGCCACCAGAGGTGTTCTTGGCAAGTGTGGGGTCAGAGCAGGGATAGCAGGTGTCCTGGGAGGTGGCACAGGGCTGCGGTGGGCTTTGCCATCAGGAAGCGGTGTGGAATGACAGTTACACCTGCCACCTCATCACTGAGGAGTCAGACCAGATGGTGAATGTGAGAGTCATGTGTAAATGGTCAAGACATGAGCAACCTGAGGAAGCCTGCTTTTTATTCCCTCACTGAGTACTTATCAGGCACAAATCGAATGCCAGGAATTGGGGATTATAAGCCGAACAACAGTCACGGCCCCTGCCTCATGGAGTTTAACGTCAAGTCTTGTTTTACTTCTAACTGTTTACATATGAGGGCAGAGAGTAGCTCTCACCTGCTTCTATGTTTCCCTAAGAATGTTTGCATTTCAAATCCTCAACAAAACGTGCTGCACTGAATTATCACTGGGCAACTATGAGTTTTCCTTTGGTGAACTAAACTAAGGATGCATGCAGAAGATAGTATCTCTCTCCCCATTTTTAAACATAGATATGATTTGGGCCGAGCCCGTGGCACACTCGGGAGAGTGCGGCGCTGGGAGCGCAGTAGCGCTCCTGCCACGGGTTCGGATCCTATATAGGGATGATCGGTGCGCTCACGGCACTCACTGGCTGAGCGCGGTGTGGCTGGTCTCAAAAAAGGACAAAAAAAAATAGATATGATTTTTCTGTCTTTCCAACAGTCTTTGGCTTTGTCATGTTGTGGTTACATCTAGAACATAGCACACAGAGGAGCTGTGCGTTTGCTGTTGACCCTTGGATCTCTTTCTTTGACGAGAAACAACATTTGGAGGTTTCTTAAGGGTGACTTCCTCACCACCCTGGATTCACCTTTGTTACTCAACAAAAACAACATCTTCCCAGCCTTATTTGCTGATCTGGGCTCATCAATGCATGGTCTGGACTAAGAGCGATGCTGTAAATTGTGGTCTTTCAGACACATGTCCTAAGTGGTCCAAGAGCAAAATACTTTGCCAGCATGCATGCTTCATGCAAGCAGACAGGCCCTGTCCTGTAGACTGTGGTTTCCAAATTTGGTTCCATAGAATCTGAACCAACCTAAATGTCCATCATTGGACAACTGTACAAGGAAGATGTGCCATATATACACAATGGAATACTACTCTGCCAATAAAAAGGAATGAAATTCCTGCCATTTGCGACAACACGGATGAACTTGGAGAAATTATGTTAAGTGAAGTAAGCCAGGCACAGAAGGAGAAATACTGCATGTCCTCACTTGTAGGTAGGAGCTGGAAAAAAACAAAGAAAGAAAGATACAACAATCACAATAATTCCTTGAACCTTCAAAAGGAGAGAACAGAACTGAGGACACCAGAGGTGGGAAAAGGGGAGGGGGTGGGGGGTAGGAAGAAATTGGTAAAGGGCACAAAAAATGTTCATGTTGTGTAATGATTTACAACCCAGGGGCCGGAGGTTAGGGAAGAAGACTTACATGAATATGACAAATAAAGGCATTATTTGGCATAAATAAAGGTTAATTTCCTAAGTGACAAAAACTCAAGAGAAATCAACAAATTAAAAGTATTTTGTTTTTCTTAACAGACAAGTAGCTGAAGGAGATAAGCAGATTATTTACAAAGAGATTATTGACAGGTAAACAAAAATTATTCAAATTTTCTGATAGTGAGAGAGAGGTAATTTATCGTAATAGTAACATACTCGCTAGTTATTATATTAGAAGATAATAGTCATTGCCCATTAGGGAAAGGGAAACACATGTGTTCCTGCTACTTAGGGACTGTTAGTTACCTCGTACTACTTGACTCACATAATTGGATTCAAAGATCCCCCTTCTCGGTACCTATTCTAAGGAAACAGTCACATGGACCATCACAGTCTTCTTTGCAAAGGTGCTCATCACGATGTCATCCATAGTAGTGAAAAAATGCAAAAATCGTACCTCCAACAATAGGGAATTATCAAATTGTGCTCTATCATACAATAGATAATTACATAGCCATCAAATTGCTTCTCTAAAATTGTCAGCGACTTCTAGAAAATTGAACAACACAATGTTGAGTGATGAGACCCAGGATACAAAGTTACACATGCACTGCGACCTCAGTCACATTACGACATGTGGGTGGGACTGGAAGAGCACACAGGTGAATCTAACAACACCTGCCCCTGGGTTACAGAATTACAGGTTGTTAAAAAATGTTTCTTCTTTAAGCTTTCACACAAGTACGTATCATTTTCCAAAAATAATAGTAATGACAAAGAAAACCAGTAAGAGTGTTTTAAAATAAAGAGCGGAGCCGGGGCAGTAGAAGCTGAGCCAGACTGACGGAGTTTCAAAAACCCCAGCGTGACAGCGAAAATCACGTGCACCCCAGCTGCAGCCTTCACCAGCCTCTGCAAGGATCAGATCCTTCTATTCTGCTCTCCATCGATTAAAGGAGCACCCCAACACACAGCGTTGCACATTTATAGATCTTAATTTTTTGCTTGTTCTTTTCCCTTTTCTTGGTTTATTGTTATTCAGCTTATTTTATATTTCTGATGATATCACAATCTTGGTTTCTTTGTTTTTTCTCCTTAGATATTAAATGTGTCTGCCATGGGGCAGATGCAGCTGTGAGAGGCTCTCAAGGGGAAAGAATGATCCACTGCCGTCCCCATCGGGACTGTCACCCCCTCCCTCTGCTTGGCTTGGGCTGGGATTTCCAGAGAGCCTGGGAAGGACTTGGTGCTTAGGAGGAGGGGTGACCATGTGTGTCCACACTGCAGGACCATCACCACCTGTGCAAAATGGATAGAGTGACCACAGAGATTAAGTTAGGGAGTCAATGGGAACGCACGGGGACACCAGGTGGTGGTCTTGGGACTTCAATGGAGAATAAACGACGTCTCTCTGCCTGTTGGGGCTGCACTTGGAATCCTGCAGCCCCACATGGCCCGTCATGAAGCTCCATCCTGCCCTGCACAGAGCCATGGGTGTTTGGGTCTGGAGAACCCTCAGTGAAACCTGGAGAAAGGCCCCTCCAGAGAGGAAAGGGCCCTGGGTGCCAGCTCTAAAGGGCCACCCCTTGATATTAAGCTGGAGCCCTGTGAGAGGACATGGACATGGATGGGACAAGACGGGGATGCCTTCGGGGAAGGTCAGAAACTGACCCCTGAGCCTGCCACTGCTTCTGAGACCCCCCAGCTGTACCTCCTCACCCCTCCTCTGTCCTGGATGCCTCATGACCCTCCATGGCCCTCTGCTCTGTTTCAGCAGGAAGGAGCAGTCACCGATAGGGATGAGTGTGCTGGCGGCAGCACAGATGTCAGGAATTTCCACAGCTGTGACCTGCACCTGGGAGGTGGGAAGCTGTGGCCCTATTGAAGCAGTGAGCAGCTCACTGGCCCTGCCCTCTCCACCTCAGGGTGCCTCGACGTGAACATCGGCTGACAGGGGAGGAGGCACTGTCCCCAGCCACGATGGCATCATCTCAGCTGGCTATAGTCATGCCCAGTCTGGCCCCTGTGATCTGGACAGTGGCCCCCAGCCATACACCTCCCTTCCTTCAAAGAACACCCCAACTCTCCTCATGGGGGCCAGACCACAGCTGCTGAAGGCCCTCCTCTGGAGATCCCCACCTGAAGTCTCTCACCTGGAAACCCTCCCAAGAAGACTGTCACCTGTAGGTTTCCACCTGGAGACCCTCACCTGGAGACTCTCACCTGGAAACCCTCCCTAGAAGACTGTCACCTGCAGGTTCTCACCTGGAGACCCTCACCTGGAGGCATCCCAGCTGATTCTGCTGAGCTACGGGGGCAGCATGGGATGTCTCCTCAGGGCAGGAGGGAGGAAGAAGGCATCAGAAGTCCAAGAATTCACTATGAAAGGAGAAGGGGCCGGGGCAGCAGCGTGGCCCCGAGGCCCCCGCCCCCGCCCGTGCTTCCGCACACGGTGCATCTGGAGCTGCTCATTCCTCTGCTCATTCCTCTGCCCGTGCTGCTTCCTCTGCCTGGAACTCCCTGGCCTACCTCCTGCCCACCTGAGCCACTCCCAAGAGGACCTCAGTGCCCGGCTCCAACACCGCCTCACTTGGAAAGCTTTCCCGACTTCCCCGAGCTTGCCTGTGTCCTCTCAGCCACTTTCAGGACATTTGGCTCACATTCCCAATACAGCAAAGAGCATCCTTGGAGGCAAATACCTGTGACCAAACCTGACTCTAGCTCTGGGTTCAGAGGACCTCCAGGTGAGGGCCTCCAGGTGTGAACCTCCAGGTGAGGGCCTCCAGGTAAAGGTCTCCAAGGCCCAGCCTCTGGGAGAGACGGGATTTCTGTGTACGATGGGCAGGAGGGGCAACACACCTGGGTGGGCTTCAGTAGAGGATGCTGCTGATGAGCGGTGGGAGTCTGACCCTATCCTTGTGAGAACAGGTGACACAGTGTCACCAGTTGGTGGGGTCGGTGGTGCTGCTGACAGAGGGCAGCTGGGACTTCCGTTTCCCATGTGCTGTAGACTGGATGCCTCCGCAAACTCACTGAAGCTTAAATCCCCACTGTAACTGTTGAGGGTAGGAAATCCTATCACGGTAATTGAAAGATGGGACCTTGAAGAGGTGATTAGATTGTGGAACCCTGCAGTAGTGAGTAGGTAATTAATGGTGGTCAGGGGCGTGGCTCTGAGGGCTTTAAAAGTAGAGCACATGAGAGGTGAGTCTCTCTCTGCTCCACCATTTTCTGCCATGTGAGATCCCTTAGTCACTGTCACCACCAAGACCCTCACCAGAAGTTTTCCCTGGACTCTGGAATTCCCAGCCTCCAAAACTGTAAGCAACAGATTTCATTTTCTTACAAATCACCCAGTTCTGTGTATTTTGTCATAAGCAGCAGAAACGGACTGGTGCACCAGGCCAGGCCACCTTCTTGTACCTTACCGCATTTTCTGAAACGCAGCCCAACGCTGCTGTGGTTCTCTCCCAGCCCCCGTCATGCAGAGCAGACACCTCAGTGATGGGCAGGGAGCTGCAACCCAAAATTGCTTAATGAGCTAGAGGACACTTGACAGCTCCTGCAGAAGCAGCATAACCTGCTCCCACCACTCATTTTACAGCTGAGGAAACCGAGGCCCTTATCTCGCGCACTCAAAAGAGCACAGTTATTACCCAGAGTTAAGCTTCCCATGTTGATATTTTGTAATTGGGCCATTTTTAAATAGAGGCTAACATCAATGTCTTGGAGAACTGAGTGTGTGCGCTGGGAAACATGGGGGATGGAGGACAGCAGGCTGAGTGACACTTTTAATCACAAGCCCCGGGCCACTGTGCATGAATTTGCTCCAAAGCCAATGAGTCACTTCTCTGATTTGAGGACATCAGAGACTTGTCATCTTCTTTTTTTAAATGCATAATATCTAGAAGGCCTAAAATGTGCTCTGCTCTGCAAATAGTTCTTTTGGGAAATTTAATAATGAGAGTTATAGAAGTCTGGAAGTTCTGTGGTTCTTCACTTTTTATCTATTTATTTTTTGGTATCATGAGCTTCTGAGATTCTGAGAAAAGCTATAATCTACCTCGGCATACTCACAGCAATTTTCATACAATTGTGCTTTATTGCATTAGAAATGAATATCTTTAATAAAGACAAATGACAACATGTTGCAGGAAATATCTTTTAGCTTTCATTTCTCTCATGCAAAAATTGGTCCCAAGTTATGTAAAATAATTGACACACATCTTAGCTGCGACAGGAAAACCAAAAAGTGAACTTTAATGATGCACCAGGAGAAAAAGTCTATGAATAGGCTACTGAAGCTGAGCTTAAATGCAAGGTCAGAAGCGAGGAGAGGGCTTGGGCTTGGCAACTGGTCACCTGTGACATCCACTCGATGTTGACTTCTGATGACAGAAAATGCTGAAAATGCTACATTGCAAAAGCGTCCACTTATAATAGATTTAGAGCTTCTAGAATTTGATTTGCCAGGCGATAGTCTATTTTTGTCACGGAGCAAGAGATTTCTCTGAATTCAGTGAGTCGAACTGTTCTGTGTGTCCTCATATCCATGGGACTGTCATCGATAGGATCTACCTGACTGGCACCCTGCAGAATCAACAGCTTCAGAAACACCCTCTTTAGTATATGTCA
>NW_007730825.1:85795-86914 GCF_000696425.1 Galeopterus variegatus | reverse complement strand
GAAGCTGCCAAACAGTCTATTGTGCTTATTCGTATTCTTGTTTACCATCTTCTGCCTCCTTTCCTGTTTTGTCTTTTTTCAAATTTGGGATGTTTTCAGCCATTATTCCTCTGAGTTATTTTTCAACCCACCCTCTCCCTTCTCTCCTTCCAGAACTGTGGTTTCTGTGTTCTGTCTGTTGTTCGGATTGAATAATTCTATTTTCTATATTCAAGTTGCCCATAATCTTACAGGCGCAATATTATCTGATTTTTTTTCCTCCGCCTCTTCCACTCTGCTATTTGGTGTTTTATTTTTTATTATTTTAAATTTAAATTTAATTTAATTTAATTTTTTGACAGATTTTTATCGAAAGATAATGGACTATGTATGTTTGTGGGGTACAGAGCCGAATATCAGTATGTGTGTACAACACGTGGTGATCAAATCAGGATTAGTACACTCATGGCTACAAAACGTAATCAATCTTTGTGACCCTTAACTAGTTTCTCGCCTGCCCCCACTTCTAATAACCACAGTTCTGTTTTTCTCTCTTCTTTTTAATTTAATGTATTATTATGATTGTTTCTTCTTTCTATTTTGTTGTAANTGCCCATTACCCTGTTTCTCTCAATGGTAACATCTTACAAAACTAGAATACAATATCACAAGCAGGATATGGGTATTGATACAGATCAGTTCCATCACCGCGAGGATGTAGCTCAGGTGCCCTGTTACAGCCACTCCCCCATCCTCAGCCCACCTTAGCCCCCAGCAATCACTAATCTATAATTTTGTCATTTCAAGTATGTCGTATAAATGAAATCGTGCGTTCATTTGTAACCTCTTGGGACTGGCTTTCTCTTTGTCCTTTTTTTCACTGAGCCTAGTTCTCTGGAGATTCATCCAGGTTGTTGTGTGTATCGATAGTTCATTCTTTTGCATTGCTGCATAGTATTCCTTGATACGGATGATGCACCAGTTTAACTGTTCACCCACGGAAGGGCATCCGAGCTGTTTCTAGTTTTTGGGGCATTACAAACAAAAGTGCTGTGAACATGCAGACAAGGTTTTATGTGAACCTAAGTTTTCATTTCTCTGGGATAAATGTACAAGAGTGCGATTCTGGATCATATGGTA
>NW_007730825.1:80849-84588 GCF_000696425.1 Galeopterus variegatus | reverse complement strand
ATTAGTACACTCATGGCTACAAAACGTAATCAATCTTTGTGACCCTTAACTAGTTTCTCGCCTGCCCCCACTTCTAATAACCACAGTTCTGTTTTTCTCTCTTCTTTTTAATTTAATGTATTATTATGATTGTTTCTTCTTTCTATTTTGTTGTAATTTTCAGTCTTAATGTTTCCTTTTATTCTATGAAGCTTCTGCTTCTTGGCTGAGACTTGATACTTTTTCTTTTGTTTCAGGTGTGTTCACAATTGCTTATTGAAGCATATTTGTAATGGATTATTTAAAATTCTTGCCAGATAATTGTAACAACACTGTCATCTCCATTTAGCATCTACTGATTTCGTATTTTAATTCAGTTTGAAATATCCTTGGTTCTTGGTATGAGTGATTTTCAGGGGAATCCCGGCCACTGGGGTATCATGAGAGTCTGGGCATGGTTTAAGTCTTCCATTTTGCCTAGTTTCTACTAATATCACTCCAGCAGGAAAAGGGGGGGGACCACCTGTCACTCCCAGGTGAAGATACAGGTCTATCTTCCCACGTGGGCTCCATTGATACACGGGGGACTAGGGGAGCTCCTTATTGCAGCTTGGGTGGGGGTGGCCATTCTGATTTCCCAATGGGCCTCCATTTATACCCCACTGGCTGGAAGGGGCAAGTGTCTCTCATTACTGGCCCCCCTGTGAACTCTGCTGACATAAAAGGGGATGGGGATGGACTTGTCCCCTCTGGGCAGTAGTGAATGTCATGACTCTCTGCTCGGCTTCTGATCCCAGCCAGTGTGGAGAGGCAAGGAAGGCACCTCCTTATGGTTGGGTGGGGGTAGACATCCAGCCGTGGTCTCCACTGACAACACACCTTGAGAAGGCGGGTGGCAGTACATGTGACAACCCAGTAAGATGGAAATCCTGGCTCCAGGTGGTCACTGAGGAGCCTCATGGCAGCCAGGTATGAGCAGAAGTCTAGACAACTCCCTGGTCTCGTGCATGGGTGGGACAGGGAAGTTTCCTGTGTCTCCCGAGGTGGCCCCTTTCTTGAGGCTGTGCTTCCTGCTCCCCTGGGCACTCCTGGTTGCCTGCGGGTTCCTCAGCTCCCATTCGGGGATGTGAGGATACAAGAAAGTGCAGGGAGCTCACCACGGTCCCCACAGCTTCTTCTCTTTACTTTTCTTATGTCTGTAATATTTACAATGTCCGGGCTTTTAGTTGTGCTTAATGGGGTGAATAGAGATACATTTTTAAAGACAAACATACAGACTCTTCCATGGGACTTTTGCCAGCAGAAGTAGGTTGGAGGCAGTGCAGGAGTTTCTGAGGCAGGACGAGCCTCTCTTCGCAGAAACCTTCTCTGTCACATCCAACAGGTGACCACACGGCTTATAATCACAATGCTTACCTACCCTGTGACGTCAACAGAATTCACCAAGTGAGCCGAGCCAGGAATTACAACTTTCCTGTCAGACTGTCCCAGAGCAAGCTCCTCCACTTCTTCCTGAAGGGAAGTTTATGTATGAACTTCAAGCAAGCATTCAAGAACGTGTATTCTATGAAAAGGAAAAGAATTTCTGTAAAGAAAAATCTTATGCTCATGTTAAACGACCATGAGGTCTGTGGAGGAAAAAAGAGAAACTACTTCCAGGGGAGGGAAAAAGGCGTTGTGCGGACTGGAGAAACATGACCTGCAGGGAGAATGGGAGGCACGTGCTGGAAGGAGAAGCTGGTATTTTTGCTTTGCAGAGTCAGCTTTGCATGCATGTGTGGCAGGTTGGGAGGGATCCCTGCAATATTGATGAGGGTGGTCACGTACGTATGCGGCTGGTAAACGCACGTGTAACATATGTCCCATGTTCATTTTGGGGTGGAAATTTAGTATCAAAAGGTCAAAAGTAACTACAAGGCTCAAAAGACAATTTGGGCAAGTTTCTAACAACCAGCCGGAGCCTGTTA
The DNA here is from genome assembly GCF_000696425.1 of Galeopterus variegatus. Classification (NCBI taxonomy): domain Eukaryota; kingdom Metazoa; phylum Chordata; class Mammalia; order Dermoptera; family Cynocephalidae; genus Galeopterus; species Galeopterus variegatus. The sequence goes on along the minus strand of NW_007730825.1, from coordinate 82,642 downwards.
GGGGTTGCAGAGCTTATCAGAAGGGAGTGTCTGTGAAACCGATTCTCGGTCCCATGGGAGCTGCAGTGAGGCCCCCAAGAATGAGGGGTGCCTGGCTGGCCCAAGACGGATGGTTGGAGGCCAGTGTGGAAGTTTTCCAGCTGTGGCTGAGTTGACATTATCTTCCAGGAGCTGGGTTTTGCTCAATTACAGGAAAGAAAACCCTTATGATAGTTAATAACAGGTGTACATTTTGTAAGTGTGGGAATACGTGCCTAACTCTCGCCCTGCCACGGCTGTTTGTTTGTCAGGTGGTTTTAGAGTGTCTCTTTTGGGGCACAGAGAGCCCTCCTTTGTCCCTGATGGGGCATGTTTTAACACTTGTATTCTGCTCCCATTTCTTGACAATCTCTTGAAAGGTAGTCATGGAAGACTGTGGCTCACAGACTTCATAGATTCCACCTCTTCTGCAGAAGAGGCATCTTCCAGGTTATTGACAGTCTCTGAGTGGAATCTCATGGCGACGCAGGGGAACTTGACGGCTCGTGCAGACTCGTTTCACGTCAAAGCAGCAGAGCCAGATCGGTTGCCAGACCTAGAGGTGATCTCTTTGTGTATCACACACTAAGACTATTAATAAATAGTCAGTTACTCTTGGAAAAGAAACTTCACAGTGTCAAGGCTATGTGCAAGGCTACCTCAAAAAGTTCATGGAAAAATAGAATTAAAAGATAATACAAATCTTCCCATAAACTTTTTTAGGATACCTCGTATATCCTTTGAAATTAAAAATATAAAGAAATAAAAGCAGGAGAAGGAAGAGGAAGATGGAAGCAGACGGATTCCACGAGGGCAGCATGAACACACGGGACGCAGTAGGTGCTGGCTGCCTGAGGAGGTGACGGGACTCCCCTGGCCTCATGAGGAGGGCGACCCTGCTTGGGGATATTATACAAAATGTCAGCGATTCCAGAAAGGGCTGCATCACTTACAAGAGAAATGTCTCCCTCACCTCTCTCTGCCCCAAGCCACAAATCCAGAGCTTTGTCCTGGGGATTTTGTAGGGCTTTACCACCTTTACATGACTTCTTTGACTTGGTTTGCAATGAGCATCCTTGGAGAATGTTTCAAGACAAGGTTTTTGCCTTGAGGCCAACCTGTGTTTTGTTTAAATACACTCTTTAAAAAAAAACAGTATTATGAGAGGATCCCTATTCACTGATGTATTTGTGCAGGTGCACAAACATCTCTTGCTGCTTAACACGCCCACCGTCAACAACCTTAACAAAAAGCACCACGTCCTTTTGAGGCCACTTACACCCAGGGATAGAAGTGAATCAGCAGAAACCTTCACTTGTTATGTTTTTCTGTCTTCATTTACCTCAATTACGTTACATGAAATGTCAAAATATACGTCAATAATGGCAAAGTAGTTTTCTTTAATTTCTAACAACTGGTCGTAAAGATTATAGGGGCTATAATATGGCAATAATGATTGTTATTTCACTCGATTGTGTACAGTAGCATCGTATGCACGGAAATGATACCATGTATGAAAGAGATTATTTGACATTGCATTTTGTAAAAATTCCAAGCAAGGTGTATGTACCCAGGAGACTTCAGGTAAAGAACTAATGTTGTCCTGTTTTGAGTGATATTCATACACCCAGAAAAACTTCCTTAAAATGGAACTCGAGTACACTGGAGTCTTGTGAAAGCAACTTATTTATTTTCTCTCAAAAGCAAAAGCTGTTGGGGCCGGCCCGGTGGCGCACTGCTACAGTGTGCCACTTGGGAAGCGCGGCGGCGCTCCC
>NW_007730825.1:69179-80442 GCF_000696425.1 Galeopterus variegatus | reverse complement strand
TGAGGGTTGCGATCCATTGCCGGACACAGAAAAAGACAAAAGACAAAAAAAAAAAAAAAGCAAAAGCTGTAAATAGAGAGGGCCTGGGTCACAGAAGCTGGGAAAACTAGTGTTTTGTACTGAAAATGGTTTTGACTGTAGCCCTGGGACAGCGTAAAGGAGGTTCCGGAGGAACTTTGAAAGACATTTCACACGTTAATTATAATCATCAAGGCTGATGAAGTTTGGAATTTCCCAACTTGCCAGAAAGCCTCTGGGTTATAGAGTATTTTGATTCAACTTTCCATCTTAACAAGAAAATAAAACCCTAAACTGCAGTAATAATTCTTTTTATTTTTTATTTTTTCCTTTTTTTGTCTTTTTTTGTGTCCAGCAATGGATCGCAACCCTCAGTGTTGCCCCCGTACCGGATCGGGGACCGTACTGGACCAGGACCGGCAATGGGATCGCAACCCTCGGTGTTGCGCCTGCACCTCGCTCAGCCAGTGAGCAGGAACCAGTCTGCATGTGGGATCCGAACCCTCGGCAGGAGCGACACCACGCTCCCAAGCGGTGCACTGTAGCAGTGCGCCACCGGGCCAGCCCCGTAAACTGCAGTAATAATTCTAAGAGAGAAAAACTCTGCAGACTTTCTATACAGAGTCCTCTTTCGCTTTGCATTTCTCCTTGAAATGGTCACAGTGAAACTAAATAGTAATGAGGACCACGTGACCCATAAACTTACCCATTGATTTATGGGAGTACAATCTTATTTACCTGTAATTATGATGCTTATATGCTAGCTGTTGATTTAGACTATTGGGGGAAAACATTACTATCTTTAGTTTCAAAAATATGTCCGTTATACAAATCGTCTATATCAGATCAATTGGTCTTTGTTTTAAACATGTGCATGTGTGAATTCCAGGCCTTTTCTCACTCTTATCTGCATAAAGTGGTGTGATGTTATCTTCTTCTGTTACCTAATGAAAACTATGCTCTCCCCATGATTTTGTGTATACGACTGTTTGTAATAAATGATTAAATGTGTTTGCCTGTGTCAACCCCCACTAGATGTTTTCCCTAGACTTTGAACTTCCCAGCCTCCAAAACTGTAAGAAATAAATTTTATTTCTTTATAAACTACCCAGTTTTATGAATTCTGTTATAAGCAACAGGAACAGACTAATTCAATAGGATTGGGGCTTTGAGCCAAGTTGTGGGAAAGAGAAGGAGACCAGAGATTGAGTTCAACTAATCATGCCTATGTGACAAAACCCCAGTAAACACTCTGGACATTGGGGCTCAGGTGAGCTTCCTGCTTGGTGAACTCGCCAATGGGCTAAAAGGGTGACACCTCCTGATTCCATGAGGAGAGGACACAAAGCTCCATGTTGGGGCATCTCAGATTTCACCCTGTGTGTCTCTTTACTTGGTTCATCCTGATTCATATCCTTTGTAATTAGACTGTAATTGTAAGCATGGTATTTGCCTGAGTTCTATGAGTCATCCTAGTGAATTACTGTGCCCTCAAGAGTTGTGAGAGCCCTCAGACTTGTAGCCAGTTGGTCAGCAGTGTGAGAGGTCTGAGCAGCACTGGTGCAAGGGTAGTCTTGATAAAGACCGTGCCCTTAACCTGCAGGGGTCTGTGCTAACTCCATGTACTTACTGCTAGAACTGCTCTGCAGGATTCTGTTAACACTTTACCATTTTTGTCTCCAATAGCACAGCTGCTTAGACTCTGTGTGCTCAGTGATGACTAAAGTGCAGTCCAGATGGTATCTCATGAAGATCTCTCCTTATCAATACGTATAAGCACTGTCATGCCACGCTCTGCATACGCCACTCACTCAGTGACTCAGGAATTAATAACATGGCATCCAGTAGAGTCCTTGGAACAGATGAGAGGTATAGATGCCTGTGTTTAAAACACTAGAGAATTAAGCAAAAGACAAACAAACAAACAAACAAACAAAAAACCCCAAAACACAATTAAACATGAAGTGATAGGATTCAGTCAACAAGTTTCAGGACCTTTTTGGTATGTTGTCACAGTGAATTTCTTAATAAGAAGACAGTGAAAGAAACTATGGGAATTGAGAGAAAGGTCAGGGAGAGGGGCAAAGACAGAAATGGAAATTACCAGCTTGGTGGGGACTGAGACCAGCAGATGGGAAGGACAGCTGGGCTGGAGGAGTAGAGGGTCCTGATGAGGGCTAGGGGGCAAGGAATTGGGAAGGCTCTAGACGGCTCTAGACTGGACTTCCCACCAGCAGGGAGCTCCCAGGCATGTGCAGAAATCACCACACAGGTGGGAGAGCTTGCCGGTGGGCTCTGGGAGCACACTCACGTGACTGCTTACCACAAGAAGCCCCACGTCACAGTGGGGCTAGGGGGCAAGGAATTGGGAAGGCTCTAGACAGCTCTAGACTGGACTTCCCACCAGCAGGGAGCTCCCAGGCATGTGCAGAAATCACCACACAGGTGGGAGAGCTTGCCCGGTGGGCTCTGGGAGCACACTCACGTGACTGCTTACCACAAGAAGCCCCACGTCACAGTGTCATGATTCAAATACTGGTATTACGTCACGTTTATGGGTGAGGACCCCAAACCTTGGAGATGTGAAATGACTCCTCCAGGTCACCTGTGTATTAGGAGGAGGGGCAGGATTTGGTCCACCACCCGCAATCCTAACCAAGGTCACTATTGAGAAAGCAATAATGAGTCTTTGCAAATTCCCGAGCAGAGGGCTGGGGTGGTGAGGCCTCAGACCCTCAAGGCTGCCGAGCCCTTGAAATACGGCGTGGTAGTACCGCAATGTGCTGTAAGTCTAAAAAACGTAAAATATTTTACTACTAATTTTATATCAATTACATGTTGTAATGATAATACTATCTTGGATATATTGGACTAAATACAATATTGTTGAAATTAATATAATCTACTTCTTTCAATTTTTTTTTAGATGAGGCTGTTAGAAAATTTGAAGAAAATTATATACGTGCCTTGTATGATTACATCACAAATAAAATTGAGTTGTATTTCTATTGTCCAATTAAGTGCTGCTTTGGAGAATCAGACCAAGAGATTGTTTGGAAGAAGAAGGGGAAAGTCCTGGAGATGGGGACCAGGTGCCCTGATGTCACAGGGCAGCAGCACCCAGAGGGTTTCTTGGACTGAGTTATCCAAGCACAAGGAACGAGTAACTGAAAATATTGTCATTGGCCCCAATCGTCATATCCTCTGCACCCTGCTGGGCCCGTTGGAGCGTGCCCTGCTATTGACAGAACCACAGATTATCTCTGCGGGTGCAGCTGGGAGGAGGGGTGGACCCATTACTGCATTTGTGATGCTAAAGGGATTACTGCTCTGCCTGTGCCTGGGGACAGGGGAGCGGATGCTTCTCCTTAGCTCAGGGAGCAAAGAGGCCCATTTCCAAAGGAGCCCAGGAAAAGCAAACTCTTAGAGAAGAGAATTTACCCTTTGACTTAAAGTGTTCTCCCTCTTCTGTAAGTGGAAGTAAGTCTTTACCTTTGAGCGCATGTGGGCAGGCAGCTGACGACCTTCCCTGTGTATTGATTGGCATGACACCCAATGTCATCTCCAATGGAGAGACATACTGTAGTGTCCACCAGTTCTGCTTACCTTCAAGTCCTTATCCACATGATCTGCATCCAAAAACACATCGCTTTATCTGAGCCACGTGTCCTGACAGTTCACCCCCACCCCCAGGCACTACCTCACCTGCGAGTCACCACTGGCAGGGAGAAAAAAGGAAAATCTTTGAGGAAAGTTAATAGAATTACAAAATATGTTAGATACAATGGTGCATATTTATAATGACAAAAGCAAACACAAGCTTCAAATCCCACAAACATTACACAGCAACAGCTAAAAGCATCATGTACGTGTTAGCTGCCTTGCACCATATGGGTCTGTCCACCGTGTTTTAGCTGCGTGCTCTTCACTGACTCTATATTCGACAGGGCTTTTATATACATGCATCGCTAGCTCCACTGTGATGTCATCCCTTCCCTAAAACATAAACTTTCTCTCCCTTCGTGCTTACTGAGTGTGGCATCGACTTCTACTCGGCATTTACTTTCTGCTTTTCAGCATAGTTGGTCTCACGTCCTTCTGGCCAGCTATGCCCCTTCAGGAGACAGACTGTCCTGATTCTCTCTCTTTTTTTTTTTATTTTTTATTTTTTATTTTTTATTTTTTCAATATACACTGTATATGATTATGATTCTCTTTGTATATCTGACCATCTCCCAGCACCTGCCAGGACGGTGCCCTGCAGAGAAGAGGTCATACGTGGAGCAGGAGCAGGAGCCAGCATTTGGTTAGGCTATCCTGGCTTTGTTACCAATAACCCTGCAGTTTTCTGGCAAGTTACCTTCTGTCTTTATGCCCTGGGAACCTCATGTAGACCTGGGAACTAGTAGACCTGTGTGCCCCGTCCACCACATTATTACCTGTAAGTTCAGAAGATCAAATGTATGTAACGTGCATGACGGTGCTTTCAAGACGGGGCCTCCCCGGTGTAAGAAAGAGCTGCTTTTTCCACACCACTTGAATGCTACAGTGTTGTGTTAAAGTAACACATCAAGGGCTTGGTCTGTTCCCTTCACTACTTTATTCCCAGCATCTACAAGAGTATGTCTTATGTCGGGCCCTCAATAAATAATTGCTGAATGAAGGAGATGGTGATAAGGTAAAGATGTAGCCACAGGAAAACAATTTGTTCACAAACCCTTTGCCCTAAGATAGAGGGTGCCTTGCTACTGACATGGCTGCCCAGCCAGCCTTGTCCTCCACGGGTCTGCCCTGCCCCAGCCCAAGCGAGGTGTCTCCCTTGGTCGGTGTATGTTGGAATAAACCTCTAGATTTAGACAAGTTGGGGCGGTGTTTTCTTCACAGACACATTATGAGGTATGGATTGTACACCTGGTTGCTGTGTTGGGGTTGACACAATGATATGCTGATTGATAAAATACTATGCAACTTCCCTCTCCTCCCCTCTCCCTAATAAGTGGGTGTGCAAGGTGAATACTGTGATCCGAACATTGTGCACCAGGAGGAAGCTGAACAGAGCATCCTGGAGGAGCTGGCGACATGGAATGGGCTCGTCCTAACTCCCGTTCACAGCTCCAGTTCAAGGACAGCTTGGTCACGGTGCTACCGCAGCACCCTCCCTCCTCAGGCGTCATGAGCCGATGTCCTCCACACCCCACAGGGACCTCCTGAGCGCTCTGTCCATGCTTTTCTTTCTGCAGCTTTTTCCTTGCCTTCGGTACACTCGCAGTCTCCTGCTTCTCCTCCTATGTCTCTGGCCAGTTCTTCTGAACCCCCCGTGCCGCCGTGCATTTCCCTTTGAGTTCTTGCCCAGCTCTCTTGCTTGCCCAGGAAAGGTGCTGTGCAGTGGCTCTGTGTTAATAGGGCTGCGGTGCAGTGGGAAGAGTCAGAACATGTGCCCAGGATGTGAATGCAGTAAGAGCCTGTGCAGCCTGCTGCCCCTGGCCGGGGTGACAGTACCTCTGGGGTGACATCCTTGAAGCCAACACTGACTCCCCTTCAGGTGTGACTGCCCAGAGAAGCATTCTGCTTAGCTCCTTACAGTGGATTGAATGGCCGCCAAACTCACTGAAGCTTAACCCCCACTGTCACTGTTGAGTGGGAAATCCTGTTATGAAAATTGAAAGGTGGGGACTTGAAGAGGTGATTAGATTATAAAGACCATACCCTAGTTCATGGGTGCAGTTATGAGGGCTTTAAAAGGAGAGCACAAGAGAGTCTCTCTCTCTGCTCCACCATTTTCTGCCATGTGAGACCCTGAATTGCTGTAAAGCCACCACCAAAGAAGACCCTCACCAGATGTGTTCCCTGGACTTCCCAGCTTCAGAAACTGTAAGCAATAAATTTTGCTTTCTTATAAATCACCCAGTTCCAGGTATTTTGTTATAAGCAACAGAAATGAACTAGTACAGAAAATTGGTAGCAGAGAAGTGGGGTCTTGCTTATAGCAAATACTTGAAAATGTGGAAGCAGCTTTGGAACTGGGTGCTGAGGAGAGGCTAAAAGAATTTGAAGGAGCAGACTAGGAAAAGCCTGGCTGCTGGCGGGAGTTTAGAAGACAGGAAAACCAGGGAAAGTTTGGAACTTCGTAGAGACTGGAGAAATGGCAGTGAGCAAAGTGCTGATAGAAATGTGGACAGTAAAGGCCATTCTGATAAGATCTCAAATGTAAATGAGAAGAGACTTATTGGAAACTGGGGCAGAGACCACCCTTGCTATGAACTGGCAGGGAACTTGGCTGCATTCTGTTCGTGCCCCAAAGCTTTATGGAATGTGGAACTTCAAAGTGCTGACCTTTGGCACTTTCTTCTGCCATTTGGCAGAAGAAATTTCTAAGCAGCAAAACCATGCAAGAAGCTGCACTTCCAACAACTATGCTGAATTATAGTGGCAAAGGCATGACATAAAGCCAGAATGTATAATTAAAAGGGGAGTAGAGTGTAGAGATTTAGAAAATTTGCAGCCTGGCCATGTGGCAGAGAAGGAGAGAGAATTTTCAAGAGAAAAATGCAATGGTGCAGCCCAGCGACTATTTGCTAAAGAGATTACTCTTTAATGAAGAGTAAAGAGAAAATAAAGGGATTATCAAGAGAAGGGTGAAAAGGCCCTGAAGGTACTGCAGAAGTCTCTGGGGCTATCTCTTCCACCACAGGCCCAGAGGCCTAGGAAGACAGAATGGTCTTGGAACAGGCCCCTCAAGATGCTGCTCCCCAATCCAGCACTTCAGCTGCTCCAGCTTTGCCTAAGTTGCCTTTAGGCATGGGTGTACCCCAGCTTTGGAAAATACAAGCCAAAAGGTTTGGCAGCATCCATGTGGTGTTAGGTCTGCAGGCTCCCAGAATGCCAGAGCTGTGAAGGTTTGGGAGCCTCCACCCTGATCTCAAAGGATGTAAGGAAAAGCCTGGGGCCCAGGAAGAGATCTGTCCAGGGCAGATTCACCTAACAGAGTCTTCACTAGAGCAATGTTGAGTGGAAAAGTGGGGTCAGTGTTGCAGCAGAAAAACCCCGCCAAAGCCATGCCTAGTGGAGCTGTGGGAGTGGGGCTGCCATGGAGACCCCAGACTTGTGGATTGTGTGCAATGCCAGCTGCAAGAGCTGAAGCATGTCCTCAGACCAGCTACCCGAGGACTTGGGCACCCAACCTCAATACCAACGTATAAAGAACGTGAAACACAGAGTCAGAGCACATGATTCTTCAGCGATGAGATGTGATGCCTGCCTTGCTGGGTTTCAGACTAGCTTGGGAGCCATCACACCTTTCTTTTGGCCTATTTCTCCCTCTTTGAATGGGAATATGTACCCTATGCTTGTCCCACCATTGTGCCTTGGAAGTGGATAACTTATTTTGACTTCACAGATGGGACTTTGGACTTTAGACCTTTGAGTTGAAACAAGTTAAGACTTTGGGGATGAAATTAATGTATTTGTATGTGAAAAGGACACGAGTTTTGGGGGCCAGAGGTGGAATGCTGTGGATTAGATGTCCCCCAACCCACTGAAGCTTAATCTTCACTGTCACTGTTGAGGGTGGAAAATCCTATTACAGAAATTGAAATGTGGGGACTTGAAGAGGTGATTAGATTGTAAGGATGACACAGTGCCTAGTACCTGGGCACTGTTCTTTTTCTTTTTAAAATTAATTAATTTATCATTATTATTATTATTTTGCATTCTAAGATGTTGTGGAGCAGTTGGTGGACGGGGAGAGGGGAAAGAGGAGGGGATAGGGTGGGAGGAGGAGGAAGGAGGGAGGCAGGGGTGTGGTCAAGGCCTGTGGCACCCCCTCAATCCAACTGGGGAGCCCAGGGGAGCTTCAGTCATGGCTGAGCTGGATGCAGACTTTGGGGGGGGGTGTGGCTGAGGCCCTCAGGCCCCACCCCAGGAGCCTGGGTGCTTCTGGCAGCAACTTGGTCGTGACTGGGCTGCGTGCAGACATTGGGGGACATGTCTGAGGCCCTGGGCTCCCCACTGTGCAGCTCGAGAGCATGGGCACAGTTCTGAGGACTTTAAAAGGACAGCACGTGAGAGTCTCTCCCTCCTTGCTCCCACATTTTCTGCCATGTGAGACCTCTGCGTTGCTATAGAACCACCACCAGAGAAGACCCTCCCCAGAGGTGTTCCCTGGACTTTGGACTTTCCAGACTTCAAAACTGTAAGCAGTACATTTTATTTTCTTACGAGTTACCCAGTACCCAGTATTTCGTCACAAGCAACAGAAATGGACTGATACACTGTTCCATTGTTTCTTCCCCCCATGAGATTCCAGGAATCAAGGTGAAGATTCATTGTGATGATGACAGGGACTAATTCTTATTTTAGAGTTCACAGTGGTAGCCAAAAAGGTTGGGGAGTAGAGAAGAGAAAAACAAGTGAGGGAGGAAGTAATTATGTAGAGGAATGGATTTTGTGAAAGGGGCTTTTGAGGCAACTGCCCATATTGTTTGGGGCTGTGGGGAGATTAATGCTAAAGAGAATTTGGGGAAATTTTGCTGTGTATTACAGGATGTGATTTCTCTTCACAGGCCCTGAAGAAAGCTGTCAGTGAATATTTATTTTCCACCATAAGGCTCTCGGAGCCACATTTATTTCTCTTGGATATATAACCAGGCTGAGATGGGGTTTAAAGCAAGCGGGGTTTTATAAGAACTTGGGACTAATCTATGACTGATCTTGTTGTCTTAACAGGAAAAAAATGAACAAGCAAAAAAAAAAAGTAATGATCTATGTCTATTTGCATAACTTTATGAGATGACTAATTTAATGTATGGTCTAAGGTTAGAGTCTGTCCCTTCCACTTGAGTTTAGATGATACGCAGGTGGAGGAGACGCTGTTGAAACCGGGTCTTCTCTGGTTGCTATTTAGCCCAGAGTCCACACACACCAATATAGACTTGTGCTATGGGTTAAACGTGTCCCCCAAAAGTTCACGTGTTGGAGACTTGACCTTCACTGCAGCAGTGTTAAGAGGGTCGGAAATGCAATTATGGTATTTTAAAAGTGGGGGCTCTAAGAGGTGACTGGATCTGAGGACGTGCCCTGGAGTGACAAGTGGATGGACTGATCCGTTCAGGGAGGGACAGGTCGGTGGTCACGGGTGTGGCTCTGATGGGTCCGTAAGGACAGCGAGTGAGAAAGTCGCCTCCCTTGCGCTCAGCCCATTCTCACCTCGTGACACGCTGGTTGCCGTGGGCCTCTGCAGAGTTCCTGCCAGGAAGAAGGCACCCGCCAGACGCGGACCCTGCATGGTGGACGCCCCAGCCTCCGAACTTAAGAATAAATTTCATGTCTTTATAATTTGCCCAGTTTCAGGTATTCTGTTATAAGCAACAGAAACAACATTATACAACTCATTAGATGAAATAGGAAAGCGCTCTGTCTTCCTAATCACATGTTAATTTATGAATTCTACTTGTTCCTCTTATTTAACACTTGTTTTTGTGGAATTTTCCTAACGGAGAAAGTTCTCATCTGTAAGCCGTGCCTCCAGAAGGCCGAAGGACGTCCAGCAAGAATTCTCTCCCTCCCTCCTGCCTTCTCTCCTTGCCCCCCCCCATTTTCTTTCTTTCTCTCTTTAACGAGATGCCAGAGGAAGGAGGTGGTGGCCCTTCTCTAAGCTCTGGGTACTGTGGGTGACTTTGCCAAGGCTAATAGCACCACCTGGGCTGGGGACAAGCCATAACCAGGAGGCAGGTGAACCCACCTGCACTCTGCAAGCTGGTGCCCTGCCCTGCTGTGGACTCAACAGGCCTCCTGGACACATGGGTGTCCTCAGTCACCAGGAGGGGCAGACCATGGTCACGAGGACTGAGGGGCTGCAGAAGAGGTCTCTCCTAGAACCTGGTTCCTTGGTGCAGACCCAAGGACGCATGGATCCCCAGCTCTGGCTGCAGGCCCGGCTCACAGTGGGCTCTCGACATATGGAGCTTTCCTCCTCCTGATCCATGACCCATTTCCCATGGTTGTAATTAATACAATGTTAAGGTTCAGTGGTCAAAAGAAGTTCAGCTGCACCCACACAAGGGCTCTGACTTGGTGAATCAGAGAGACGAAATCATCTCTCGGGTTGCCATGGTGATGGCCACAGAGAGAGGGGATGGGGACCTTGCTATACTCTACTTGTGCCTGATGTGGCTTCCAGGGGCAGGTCTGTGTCATCCTCACCTGAGGCCTGCAGAGCGGGTGCACAGGAGGAGGCTGAGGCCACAGCCTAACCACCCCAGTGTCTCCTCTGTCCCTTGGGACATCTGTTCCCTCCAGAAGAAACAGACACTGAGGGATTAGTACAGTGTCTTTCTGCAGAAGTATGACTGCAGGGGTGCCCAGATGTTTGGGAAGGACTCAGCAGGTCTCCTGCAGGCTCCTGAGAAACACTTTGCAACCTACCCAAGACAGCATGCCTAACGCACAGCCTGTGCTACAGCGACCAGCACTGACGATGTGGGAACCACACAGGTGCGCCCACAGGCACTGGGTTTTCCCCACGGCTGCCCTGCCCTGGCTCCCCACAGTTCTGCTCTTTAGTCTTGGGACAGAATGTTGGAGTTGGGCAGCAGAGAGCCCCACAGCCCCGGCTGCAGAAGAGGAGCAGCACTGACAGGACGGTCCTTGTACACACACGTGTGCCCTTCCCCAGGGAGGGAAGGTGGTCCTTCCACTCAGGCCATCAACTGTGGGACTCACAGCCAGAGCGTCCACAGAGCTGAGTTCCTTCCCCCGGATATTAACAGGTGGACAGCAGAGCAGGGGCATTGCTGAGACCCACACCAGCCGTGTCTATCACCATGGTGGGCGAGGGACTGGACATCCACCGTCCCTCATGCATAAGGCCACCAAGAAAGGAGAGTCCAAGCGGCGCGTCAGCCTTTTTGCTTCCTGGAAGCCATACTGGGCTTCAGAATCTCAGATGCTCTGCTCACCTGGGCAGAGAGGACATCTACCTACCGTGAAAGCACCCACCGCTGCTTTCCCCTTCAGGGCAGGTGCAGGAGCACAGCCCTCCAGCCCGGACCCCGGCCTTGCACATCCTGTCCCACCTGCTGTTGCTGCTGCCCCAGGTCTTTGCCTGGCCTTTCTCCGTACTCTTAGGATTACTAATGCAATGCAAACCTTCAACTGTTGTCCCGCCTCTACCGCCCTAACTCTCCGGCCTGCTTGGTCTCACTGAAGCTTTGCTCAGATTGTTCCTTTAGTCCAACTCTGCAGGGGC
>NW_007730825.1:66361-67711 GCF_000696425.1 Galeopterus variegatus | reverse complement strand
TTGTACAATGTATTTGTTTTTCGTGGCCCTTTACCAAATGCTCCCTTATCCCCTCCCCCTCCCCCTTTCTCACCTCTAGTAACTTCAGTTCTGTTCTCTCCTTTTGAAAATTCAGTGTATTACTGTGATTGTTGTTGCATTTTTAAAATTTATTTATTTTTCAGCTCCCACTTATGAATGAGGACATGCTATATTTCTCTTTCTGTACCTGGCTTAGTTCACTTAACACAATTTTCGTTAAGTTCATTTACATTGCTGCGAATGGCAGGATTTCATTCTTTTTTATGGCAGACTATTCCATTGTGTATATATACCACATTTTCCTTATCCAGTTGTCCGATGATGGACATTTAGGTTGGCTCTATATCTTGTCTATTGTAAACAGAGCTGCGGTGAACATGGGAGTGCAGGTGTCCCTTCGACATAATGAATTCCATTCCTTTAGGTATATACCCAACAGTGGGGTTGCTGGATTATATGGCAGTTCTATCTGTAGTTGTTTGAGGATCCTCCATAATGTTTTCCAGAATGGCTGCACCAATTTACAGGCCCACTGAGAGTGTAGGAATGTTCCCCTTTCTCTGTATCCTCAGCAGCAATTGTTATTTTCTGTCTTTTTGATAACAGGCAGTCCAACTGGGATGAAATGATATCTCAATGAAAGATCTCGAATAGCCAAAGCAATCCTGAGCAATAAATAAATAAATATATGAATAAATGAATAAATTAGATAGATAGAGAGATAGAGCAAGCTGGAGGTTTAATACTACCTGACTTCAAATGCTACCAGAAAGCTATAATAACCAAGACAGCATGGTATTGGCATGAAAACAGAAACACGGAGCAATGGAACAGAATAGAGACCCCAGAAATAACCCACATACTTAAAGCCAACTGATCTTCAACAAAGTCACCAAGATCATACATTGGAGAAAAACTGCCTCTTCAAAATAAATGGTTCTGGGAAAACTGGACATCCATATGCAGAAGAATGAAACCAGACCCATACCTTTTGCCATATAGCAAAATCAACTCAAAATGGATCAAAGACTTAATTATAAGGCCTAAAACTATAAAATGTCTAGAAGAAAACATAAGGGAAACACTTCAGGAAGTAGGTCTGGGCAAAGACTTTATGAGTATGACGCCCTAAAGCACAGGCAGCAAAAGGAAAATTAAACAAATGGGATTATATCAAACTAAAAAGCCTCTGCACAGCAAAAGAAACAACAGAACAAAAAGATATCCAAACAGAGCAGGAGAAAATATTTGCAATCTATGCATTGGAAAAAGGATTAATATTCAGAATATACAAGGAACTCAAACAACTTAACAGTAAAAAAACAAATA
>NW_007730825.1:62326-65969 GCF_000696425.1 Galeopterus variegatus | reverse complement strand
AACAAAAAGATATCCAAACAGAGCAGGAGAAAATATTTGCAATCTATGCATTGGAAAAAGGATTAATATTCAGAATATACAAGGAACTCAAACAACTTAACAGTAAAAAAACAAATAACCCAATTAAAAAAGGGGCAAAAGAGCTGAATAGGCATTTCTCAAAGGAGGACGTACAAATGGCCAACAGACACATGAACAAAAGCTCCACATCCCTCAGCATCAGGGAAATGCAGACGTGATTCTTTGGGGATTCTTTAGACTGCATCTTCAGCATGTGCTGCTCTCGCATTTCAATGCTCATAAAAAGCTCTCCTGATGCCGAGAAAGGTGAACAGCTGAGCTATTAGCCCCCTGCCAGGATAAGTGCTACAGACGCTCCCAACCTGCTCTTTCACACAGGCACACTACTGGGTCTAAAATTAGGAGCCTGGAGTCTGATTATGGACCTTTGACACCATTAGCATTAATATTCTGAATTTATTTTCAACCACTCTGTAAAGTAATCTAAATTGCCCAGGGAAAGCAGGGCCTGTCATCTCTGGACGACGGCCATGCTGAGCAGAAGCCCCCCAGGGCCCAGTCCCCTGGCACCTTTGCTGTTTGCATAAATATTGGCATATGTCCATTACTTTCCCGTTAGCCACCATTAACTACACAGTGAACTCAGGTCAGCATCTCTGCAGCTGAATTACAAAGAGAGAGCTCACACTGGATGCTTTAAAAATCCATTATAATCATACTAATGAAAGACACAGGAGGGAATTCCCGCAGTGGCCTCTTCTGGAAAGTCCACGTCGCTTCATAGGGGTTTGTTTCGATGGCCCTGTGGGTACCAGTTTAGTCCGTCGGCCTTGGCCAAGCTTAACTTGGAACATATACTTGAATATTTGAAGTTCTCACATTTCAGTAGAACAGAGGCGGACCCCTGAGTTTGGGAGTTTGGCCACTCATGAGGCCACTGATGAGCTGTGGATCTTTGCCTCCTTCTCACAGCTGGGCCTGACTGCCCCCTCCAGCTGCGTTTTGTTGGGAAGTGTAGACGTTTCCTCCGTTCCCTGTTGGCTTGTGAACGTGGACTCTTGGACCGAAAGCTGATGACTTACGCACATGTACCAAGCACTTCATTGACCAGGATGGGGCATCTGTTAGTATTCATTAACTGCAAGGAACAGAAAAACCCTAATAACGTCTTAAATAATGGGACATTAATCATCGACCTCACAAGAGGTCTGCAGGTATCAGGTCACGAGCTTGGTTTGATGACTGTCTTCTTTTGCTCTGTGACCTCAAAACAGCTGTCACAGCCCCTGTCATTGCATCATCGTGAGAATATCCAAAGCTGGAGGAGAAGAGGAAGGTGGTCAGGGCCGTTCTGTTGTAGTTCTCTACATGACAGGGAGGTGCCTTTTTCTAAAAAGCAGCCTGTGCCTCATGCCTTATATAAAAAATGAACCCAAACTGGATCATAGATAGAAATGTAAAACATAAAACTATAAATACTTTGAAAGAAAATGTAAGGGTACAGAAGTAATTTCTGGTAGTGGGTATGCCCCCAATATGAATCTGGCCCCCACGTCATGGGCAGGAGGGGGGACAATCAGCTTTGAATCTCAGGAATATTGGAAATTAATTAATTAATTAATTAACTTTAGAAAAAAAGAAAATGTAAGAGAAAATTGTACAGACTTACTGTTGGGCAAAGAGTTAATAGGCATGACACCAAGACAATCCATAAAAATAATATTGATAAACTGGACTTTATTAAAATTAAAAATGTTTGCTCTGTGAAAGCTTCTGTTAAGGGAATAAAAAATAAAATACAGACTGAGGAAAATGTTTGCAAATCACATGTCTAACAAGACGTATCTAAAATATATTTAAAAAACCTTTCTGAACACAACAATAAGAAATCAAACCATTCAATTAAAAAATTGGCAAAAGACTTCGAAAGACACTTCACCAAAGTTTCACAGCTGCCTCTTTCTTGGGGAACTGGATGGCAAGTAAGCACATGAAAGATATTTAACACCATTCATCATCAGTGTATGCGAATTAGGTCTAGGATAAGACAACACTACACAGCTCTTTGAACAGGTAAAATATAAAAAATGACAATTCCAAATGCTAACAAAGATATGGAGTGGAATCTGCTGGGTTCTGACATTTAAGGATAGAAGGTCGACCAGTGCCAGGAGGGGTGACCTCGGAAATGTCCAGAATCCAGGGCCTGGGTTGCGTCTCATTCTGCACTTGTGGATGAGGTCACCACTGACTGCAAAGGTTTGGTGCCCGTCCCTCCCCTGTCCTGTCTTCCTGAGCTCATGTGTGATGGAAAACAAGACTCCTGAACAACAGAAAATAAATCAATGCATTTTGAGGGGGAGGGTTTTAGAGAAATATGTCCTGCTATACAAAATGGGCCCAGCACACTCCAAGCTGGCCTTGTCTGTCATCCGTGGGCTATTCCTGGGAGCCATCACATGTGTAGCATCCTTGGGATGGACATCCTTGGGACGTCCTTTAGCCAATGCTCGAGGGCTTCTCTGTAACAAATGGTGTTAGCATTTGAGAATGGGATCTAGTCTGACTATGNATCAATGCATTTTGAGGGGGAGGGTTTTAGAGAAATATGTCCTGCTATACAAAATGGGCCCAGCACACTCCAAGCTGGCCTTGTCTGTCATCCGTGGGCTGTTCCTGGGAGCCATCACATGTGTAGCATCCTTGGGCTGGACATCCTTGGGACGTCCTTTAGCCGATGTTCGAGGGCTTCTCTGTAACAAATGGTGTTAGCATTTGAGAATGGGATCTAGTCTGACTATGGAGAGGCAGTGGATCAAAAACAGAGACGAATGCCTGTTACAAAAGCTACAGTAGGGACACAGTGAGCACTGAGGGTCACCTTCTGCTCGGGTTCCCTCTAGTCTGCCTCTGTGCCCTGGAGCTGCTGAGACCTCATGGAGAAATTGCCACAGTGAGTCCTACGTCCTGATAGAACACTGCTTCCCAGCAAGAGAAAGGTCAAGGCGATTTTATTAAGCAAGCTGGAGAGCTAAACACTCAGTACCCATGAAACACACGGAAGAAATGGGCTACATTGGTACGTTTCAAACTGCTGTTGTTGGTCTGAGCAATAAGAACACAGGTCAGGAAACTTCACCTTCGGATCTGAGACTCCCTGACTGAGACCCAGGGGAAACCTCTCCCTCATCCCTGCGCTGGCTACAAAGCAGCAGCTGTGTCCTCGCCACGGGTCTCAAGGCCAGAGAAGGGGCTGCTGGCTTTCAATCCGATGCACCCCACTTGCTTCAAAGGCAGACCAACGATGTACAAAATATAGAGAAGGAAAGCTAAAGAAACATAGCAAGTGCCAAAACTGATGTTAAAACATTTCTGTGGATCAGAAATAGAACAGAAACAAAAAGGTAGAAAAAGCAGATGTTGAAAGGTTTTAGAAGAATTTTGGGGAGAGTATCCTCGACTCTGGAGGTAGGGAAAGATTTCTTAAGTAAGATATCAAGTTAAAGTCTTAGAAGAAAAGGCTGGTAAATGTGACAAGATGAAGTTTTACGTTTCCAACAGATGACACCGTCAACAAAATGAAAACACAAGGCACGGACAGAGGAGATATTTGCAACGTCAT
>NW_007730825.1:59034-60785 GCF_000696425.1 Galeopterus variegatus | reverse complement strand
CTTTGCACGGAGCCCCCGCAGCTCACGTCCCCTCCCTCCCGCTTTTCATTTCCCACACCCCATTCCCTCAGCCCCTGTTAGAAACCCCTCAGTAAATCTGAGTTTTGAGACGGCTTCAGTCTGGTTGTTTTCCTTCAGGTTTACCAGAGAGACAAGTTAGCCTGACGTCTGTCCTCAGATCACCGGTGTTCCTGAGTAACAGCCGACTTCCACGGTCATCAGCACTTGACTGCTGAGGGGTTTGCTTTTGAAGGGAGCAGGCAGGCAGCCGGGCCTGTGCGGATGACACCTCCTCGCCCTGTCTTGCTCCATCCTCACACCTGCTGTGCCTCAGTCTTCCTTTTGGTCTTACCTCCAGTGTGGGCCTCAACTCCTGGGAACAGCGTCTCTGCTCTTCTCCCATCTGTGGCTGCTCAGCAGCTCTGCCCGGCACTGGCACACTTGGGTGCAGACATGGGGGCCCAGCTCAGTAGCACCCAAGCATCTTTCCAGATCCAGCAGTGTCTGGGTGGGCCTCTGTGGGCAGGGAGGGCTGGGTGCCCCACTCTGTTTCCTCCATCCCTCGGAGAATCGGTAGCCCTGGTGCCCCTCATGGAGAGGAGAACTCGTCTGGGTGAAGCCATGACACCACCTGCCAGGTTGTGCCATGAAGGGGACAAGCATGGGTTTGGACTTCTGCAGACCTGGTTCAGTGTCTGGAGCTGCACACTCCAGCTGTGTGTCCTTGGGCAAGTTACCATCGCCTCGGTGCCTCTGCAGAAAAACATAAGAATACCTACCTCAGAGGGTCACTTTGAGAAATAAATGAGATGATATGAAATTAAAACGTTCTCAATAAGCATTCACTGTCTGCATGCACAACAGTGAGTAACAGGCCGGGGTTCTGGCATGAGGATCTCTGTCCGTCCTGGGAATTCACGTGCATGCTGCTTCCATCTCCTGGAAGAAACTCCCCAACCTCAGAAACCACAAGAGGCACCCTCAGCAGGGCCACAGATGTCTCTGAGAACAACGGGGTATTTTCCTGCAACCTTTCGGAGCGTCCGTTGGACAAGCATGGAGGAAGGATCGCAGCCTTGTACAGAACAAGCTGCCGCCCTGTCGGGTCAGAGTTCTGATCGCTTTTAGACTGTGGTTGTGCTGGTGAGGATGACTGACGAGCCCCTGCTCAGCAGCAGGACGGGAACGGGCTGCATCTGCCTCCCTCATACCCCATCTCTTTCCTTCCTCCTCACTGCAGCTCCTGAACACAGTGGAAATAAGAAGGGGAGTCATTACTGCTCAGAAGAGAGAAGAAAAACAAAAATTTGAATACGACAACAAATACCTGCTTCTGTTGAAAAAGAATTAAATTTTAAAAATTCAGTCCTCCAGTGTTATAACTGTTTAAATATATAGAAGAATTACAGGTATGGTAGGAACTCAAAAGTTAAAAGCAAGTCATCCTATCTGTGTGTTACGATGAAATACATCATCAGCTAAATGTCCTGCCCCATTAGGAGTGAACCCAGACACATCCAGAAGGTGACTTCTCTGGATTTTATATTTTAGAAGAATCAGTTTCAACCTTTGAGCAAGGACACAGGGAGGGGTCCTGAGCCCCTACCCCCACTGCCTCCTCCCTGGACCCACCTTGGGCTGCACTGTCCACTGGCCTGACTGTCATAGTGTTAACCATGGGCTTGAGAGATGGAGGCATTGCAGATGCTCCAATTCCAGGGAGGGAAACTGGAAACTAATAAATCGAGTCT
>NW_007730825.1:56371-58329 GCF_000696425.1 Galeopterus variegatus | reverse complement strand
CCCCCACTGCCTCCTCCCTGGACCCACCTTGGGCTGCACTGTCCACTGGCCTGACTGTCATAGTGTTAACCATGGGCTTGAGAGATGGAGGCATTGCAGATGCTCCAATTCCAGGGAGGGAAACTGGAAACTAATAAATCGAGTCTGGGTGCCTTTTAAAGAAAATAGGAAGATGTCTGGATTCCTACAATGAGAGAATTGACTCAAACAACACAAACACCTACCCGTGGAATTGCAGTTTCTCTATAGGACAAGGTCAGTGTGTATATGGAGATCCCCTCACCTTCATTTACGAAACTTACGTAAATGTTTCTCATACCTTTCACCACTATCCTTTCAGACATGACCTATAACTGGAGCAAAATTTAAAGAAAGTCAAATGTCCAGGGACAGTCGGCTCCGTCCTGGGAGTCCCAGATAGTTATCTGAGCTGACTCTAATCATGAGTTCCCACTGACGGCCAATCAATGTCAAGGGTCTCAATTGTACTTAGTGTGTGGTCAGTTGGAGCCGTTGAGTGTGTGTGTGCACGTGTGTGTGTGCACACACGTGTGTGCATGCTTGTGTGCATGTGCACATTGTGTACGAGCAGGACTTTGAGACTATGGAAGGCAAATTCTTTTCCACTTAGCCAAGTTCCCGCTTGTGTCCCCCTGGCCTGTCTACCCCTGTCTACCCCTGTTAGTGTGACTACAACACGCTGCATAACTCACAACTGCAGAAGCTCAGCGTCACATAGTGATTAGCACGGCTTTGGCTCGTGGTGGCTGCTTGGCTGGGGTGTGGCAGATTGCAGCTCTGCTGCAGAAGGATCCCATTGTTCTTCCAGCACCAGCAGCTGCCCAGACTTGCTCCCTTGGTGGCAAAAGCAGAGCATAAGAGGGCGGGCCCGCCACGTAAGCATTTCCACGCCGTGGTTTGCTGATGCATCTGTCTCAGACCATTACTCAGGGCAAGTCACTCAGATGAGACTCCAGTTACAGGGTGGGGAAGGACTCCCCTCCGCACTTGGGGAAGCCCTGACAAGTGGAGGGGCCGAGGAATCGAGTCACTGGTGAATTCTGCTGAGGCAGCCTCTCCACTTCCTGAACACAAGCTTCTGCCCCTGGTGCCTGCTGACACTGTGTGGGTGTGTGAACAGAGGAGAAAGGGGGAGGACAGAGAAGAAAGACTTATTTCACCTCATTATCCTCTTCTAGCTCCGGCATTTTGACACCCAGCACTCATGACGGAGCCAGACTCAAAATCAGCAGATCACAGCTACTTTGGGAACCATCAATCACTTTTTGAGNCTTCCTTCCTTCCTAGATTAACTATTCCTTTAAAAAAAAATCCCAAACATAATAAAATCAAACATGGCACCATTTCAGAGCTGTGCAATGGTTTCCCACCTGTTGGTTTATGTTTAGGTGTAGGTCATTCCAGTCTGGAGCTTTGTAAAACACTCAAACACATGCTGGCTAAATTGGCCCAGTCTCTGAGCACTGGCCCAGCTGCGTCTACTACAGACCCACACACGGACCTGGAGAAGTGCCTTGGAAACTAAGCGCTGCCTGGCTCGGTAGCCAGATTCCTGGAGAAACATCACCGGCTCCATTTCAGAAGCCCATGAGGTGGTCAGAGGAAAATGGCATCTTGATGCCCACTCAGAAGTGCCTGCCCACCAGCTGGTTTATTAAAGCAGCGGAGGGTTTGGTTTCTCACTGTCACCTGCCCCTGGATCTCTAAGGGCTTTGCTGGTCATGGGGCAATCAAGGCCACTCGACCCTGTCTCCCCATGGAATGTCCTTCCTATGTGCAATCAGTCCCCCGTGTTCCTTTATTTTAGTAGGCTCATTTTCCAGAAGCATACATGATTTTATTATTCTTGTATGATAAATCTCAATCACTTATTTCTTTTTTTTTTAAATAAAATGGATTCAAGTCTATTTTCCACTGCAATTTAAATCTTTTAAAAT
>NW_007730825.1:46710-55873 GCF_000696425.1 Galeopterus variegatus | reverse complement strand
TTTTTTTTTAAATAAAATGGATTCAAGTCTATTTTCCACTGCAATTTAAATCTTTTAAAATGTGCCACAACAGTGGGGAATTGTAGGGACTGCACACTGTGGTGACAGAAAAGCTGCAATCAGGGCTTCCTTATTGAAGGGCTCATTTTCCATGTGGGGTCTGAAGCTCCTGCAGCCTTCTGGTGTTCCCAGGCATTTTCAAGGGTCTCTGAGATTTACTGCCATCACCACTGGTGTTATAAGTCCTCCCACCAGCAGTGGACCACGGTGCTTCATCTTCCTTCTTAGTCTCCCTTTCCAGGGCCTGCTGCTTTGGTGGCCTCGGGATCCCTGGCACTCCAGTGCACATGCTTGGTGCACAGACCTCATCTGAAGTCAGGGTGAACGTGGTTTTCCTCTGCAGTCACAGGCTCCCTTTTTTCAGGGAATGGCCCTAGCCTCTACTTTGCAGAAGAATCCCTGACCCGGGCCTTCCCTGTACCTGGCATCTGCCCTCCTAGGAGCACGGAGACTCTCCCAGGAACTCAAAGTCAAGTCAGATCCTACAGCTGCCAGTCCCATGCAGTTTTTATAACTGACGTATTATGAGCTGGATGAGAAAAGTCGAAGAAAATGGTCACTAGCTTTGTCTTCCTCCAGCTGTGACATGGCCCTGGGCCCTGATGGAAAGTTCTCAGTGGGGAGCGTGTGTGTGTCTGTGCTTACGGCTATTTAGAGGGCTGGGTCCTAAAGTGAGACCAGTCAGGTCATGCAGAGCAGGTGGCTTTCCCCTAGACACTTGGGCTGCTGGGTTTTGGTCACCAAAGACTCACTTGTGGAATTGTTTGTCCTTCATAGCATGGACATTAACTTTGTTGTTCAAACCAGGACATCTCTGACAGTGAGCAGGAACTCTGTGACTCAGTGCACTGGTACAGCAGGTGTGAAAGCAGAGATGACTCTGTGTGTAAAGCCACATCCTACACCACCTGATCAGAGCAGGGAGGGCAAGCAATTGGACAGAGGTGGGCAGTGGCAGACCAGACATGTGGCTCCCAAAAACCAGGATCTTAGAGTCCCCAGAAACAATGCAGGTGACAAGCAAGAGAGCACAGTACCTGGAGAAGGTGGTGGGAATTAGGTCCGAACACTGCTCTCTAGCCCAGGCCTGCAAGAGAGAACTGACCTTCCCGTAACTGCCTTTTGGAAAATCCCAAGGGCTGTGGACTCCAGGCAGGCTCTGAAGACATCACAGGGGCATGTCTTTACCATAGCTCATGACGCCTGCGTGTTCTGCCAAGGACACGTGACACTGGGTGGGTAGGGACAGGGGATGCTTCTCAGGCAGCTGCAGGACCCTGCTGGGACATCTGCTCCAAGATGTTACTACCGAAATCACTTTCTTTACAGTTTATTACCCCTAACACGTAAGAAGAGAAATATAGTGATAGCTCCAATTTGTTCTATTTACCTACAAAGTCTCCCAATTTTACTGCACTTGACTCTCAAATCAGCTTATATGATGTATCTCTCCACTAGGAAAATACTTCAATTGTGAATAATTTGTCCAAACAACCAAGGCTTATCCAACGGTGCTATGGTTTGATTGTGTCCCCAAAGTACCTGTGCTGAAATCTTCATCCCCAAAGCAACAGTGTTGAGAGGTGGGAGCCTTAAGGCTTTAGGCCATGCAAGCTCTGCCTTCATGAATGGACTAATGTTGTTATCACAGGAGTAGGTTTGTTATCTTAGGAGTGGATCTGTGATAAAGGCAAATTTGGCCCTCTCTTGCTGTCTCTCTCTCTCACCATCTCACTTTCCACCAGTGATGACACAGCAAGAAGGTCCCTGCAACTAGACAGTACCTTGACATTGAACTTTCCAGCCTCAAGAACTGTAAGAAATTACTTTATTTTCATTATAAATTACCCAGTCAGTGGTATTCTGCAACACAATATAGTCTAAGACAGAAAACTGGCTGTCTCTATAATACCCAAAATCATGAAGTGGTTTTGGAACTGGGTGATGGTTAGAGGCTGGAACAATTTTGAAGAAGTGAATTATAGAAAAAAAAAATACTGATATGAACAGACCATTAAGAGTGATTCTGGTCAGGGCTCAGAAAAAGAAAAATAAATGTGGGAAATTTTTATTAGAGATTACTTGAGTGGTTGTGACCAGAATGTTGGTAGAAATATGGGCAGTAAGGGGAATCTTCATGTGGTCTCAGACAGAAATGAGAAACAAGATATTGGAAACCAGAGTAAAGGCCATTCTTGTTATAAACTGGCAAAGAACTTTGCTTAATTTTGTCCACGTCCAAGGGCTTTATGGAAGGCAGAACTTAGAACAATGAACTAGGGTATTCAGTGTAAGAAATACCTAAACGTAAAAGCATTCAGGGTGCTGTGTGGCTTATGTTAACTGCATACAATAAAATGGAAGAGAGGAAAAATGATTTAAGGACAGAATTTTTCATTAAATGGGTAGCAGAAAGAAAAATTTTTGAAAGTTTTTAGCCTGGCCATGAAAAGAATAAAAAGGCATGTTCAAAAGAGCAAACTAAGGGTGTGGCCAAGTAACCCTTTGCAAATGAGATTACCACAGATAGAAGTAAACTAGTGCTATTTATAAAGACCATGGGAGAAAGACCCCAAAGGCATTTGAGAGTTCTTCAAGGCTGTCCACCCCATCACAGGCCCAGAGCAGGACCTTGAGCGCCAGGTTTCCAGAGAGGCACCCACAGGACCTTAGCATTCAGTGCCCTGCCCCAACCTGAGTGTCTGCTCTCTGTAGCCCAGCACAGAACTCTTGGCCATCTCAGCTGGTTCAAGGAAGCCCACATGTGCTCAGGCTGCCACTCCAGAGGGCACAAACAGTGAGCCATGGCAACGTCCATGTGGTGCTAATTCTGCAGGCACATGGAGTTCACAAGCTGTGGGCCATGGTGGCCTCCACGTAAGTTTCAAAGGATGTCATGGACAGCCTGGGGACCCAACAGAGACTTTCCACAGGGGAAAAGCTACTTCAGAGAGTCCCCACCAAGACATGCCTACTGAAGTTGGGAACATGATTGCCTCTGAGACACCAGAACTGTAGAGCTACCAATGTGTGATGCCAGCTTGGGAGGGCTTCAGGCATGAGACTCTAATCTGAGAGAGCTGGAGTGTGTGCTGGGACCAGCAATGCCATAAGGGGCAGCTGCCTGAGTCCTTTGGGCCCTACCCTTGCCCTAATGTGTCCAGGAGGTGGCACATGGAGTGAAATATTATTCTGGAGTCTTAAGATTTAATGTCTTCCCTGTTGGGTTTTGGACTTGCTTGGGGCCTGTTATTCCTTTCTTCTTGCCTATTTCTGCCTTTTGGAATGGAAATATGTAGCCTATGCCTGTCCCATACTGTATTTTGGAAACACATAACTTGTTTGACTTCACAGGCTCACAGCTGGAGAGGAATTTGCCTCAGGATGAATCGTGCCTCGAGTCTCATCCATGTCTGATTCAGAGAAGACCCTGGACTTTAGATTACTGAGTCGATGCTGGAGCAAGTCAAGACTTTGGGGCTATCGGCATGAAATAAGTGTATTTTTCACGTGAGAAGGAAATGAATTCTGGGGCCGAGGGTGGGATGCTGTGGTTTGAATGTGTTTTCCTGAAGTTTATGTGTTGAAAACTTAATCCCCAGTGCTACAGTGTTGGGAGGTGGGACCGTTAAGAGGTGATTGGGTCCTGTGGACTTTGCCCTCATGAATGCATTGTTGTAGTTCTCAAGGGAGTGGGTTCCTCATTTCTAGAGAGGGTTTCTTATAAAAATGGGCTCAGCCCTCTGTCACCTTTTCTCACCCTCTCCCATTCTGCCATGGGATACAACAGAGGAAGGCCCTTACAAGCTGACGGCACCTTCATATTAGACTCCCAGCCCCCAGAACTGTGGGAAGTAAATGTATTTTCATTATAAATTATCCAGTCTGTGATATTCTGTTAGAGCAATGCAGAATGGACTGAGACAGGTCCAAGCACAGTGTCTGTCACAAAGTCTCCAAAAAGCAGCTGTTAACTCGGCTCCCTCAGTGTTTCCTGAGGTCCCCACTGTGTATAGCACCCACTTTCTAGAAGGGAGGAGGTCTATACTGGGGGGTGTTGAAGAAATTCCTTGATGTGTAGAATGCTCTAGGTCCAGGATCCTGGAGGCACACATGCCTCCCAAGCAAGGCCACGTCACATCAAGACACATATGTTCATCTAGCTTCAAGCCAGCCCTTGCCCCTGTCCCGCGTCTGAGGTGGTCGGGGTCTGGGGTGTCACTGCACCTGAAGCTGCTGTTTGCTCACGTGGGTGGATGCATTCCATGACATGCTGTAAGGTGTGTCTTTTTACCGTTGTAGTCATGCAAGGCAGCAGTGTAGCTACACCCCATCCTTTCCCTGCAGCACCTCTTAAATGACTGGGGGATGGGGTATGCAGTGGTAAAATGGACAAGGTTTTTTCCCAAGTTAAAAAAAAGTAATTTGAGGAATTAAGTCCTCTAATCAGCTGTAATAGTGAACTGTCCAAGGCTAACTACCTGCCTGGCACATACAAGAGGATCCAGGTGCAGCCTCCTGAGTCTTGCGACAGTTGCTGCCTGGTCACCGTTGTCAATACAGGAAAGGAGACATGATGCTTAAAGAATGAGCCTGGGGCACTGCAGAGGGCTGTCCTGGGGTTGGACTGGGACACCTGTGCTACGCGTGCCTCGTGGGTGTGGGGACAGTGAAGGGGACAAAGGTTTGCAGACCTGTTTCTCCTATCAGGGGTCCCTGCTGTTTAAATACTTTCTTTAGGACAAGTTCTCATTTTCTGTCACTCAGTATCGGTCACACACTTGCAGGCCAGGGAGGGACTGAAAGCAGGCAGGAGCTGAGAACAAGATCCCCACTTCTCCGCATGGCTGCCAATCAATGTGTGTGGAGTGCAGCTCTCCTTTGAAGCCCTAGGGCATCTTCTTTAATCTTCCAATGACACCTCCCTTTCCCTGTCTAGTACTGTGGGGATCCTGAACTTCTCTCTGCCCTGCATGGTTCTGGAAGGCACTGACATCCTGTCACAAGGCTCACTGGGGGCTGTGCTGGGCTATTCTGGGTGGGTCCCATTTCCTCACCTGTGAGATGTGTGTGCAGATCTTTGTGGTCTCTTGCTTCCCTGCTGCCTCTGAAGGAATGCCCCTTTTGTCCCACCTCGTCTTTGGTCAACCCTAGAACTAGCAGTCCCCACTCCAGATCCTGAGTGACCCCACCCCTCCTCATGAGCTGTCCCTGCAGAAGCACCCTGTGCTCTGCATGGAGATGTCCCTTCCCTTCCTGTGGAACTGGTAAATAGGCAGAAGCCATTCTGTAGCATCTATGGCATGTCCAGGTACCCACAGGGGAGCTGGACTCATCTGGGGAGTGGGAGACTGATGCTCCCAGGACAGCCCTCCTGTACCAGTTTTAGAAAGACCCTTTTAGAGCAGGGGCAGGCCTGGCCAATGGGCAGCCTAGGGATTGAAGGCTTGTGCCCCCCCAGACTGACCTGTGCTAACCCCAGAGGTCCACCATATGGAGCCTTCCATGGTCCTAAAAAGAGGGTGGGATGCTGGTCTTGAGGAAACCAGGGATTCCATCACCTGCATTACCTGTGCCCCAGACACTCACTACAAAACTAACCCCTGATACGGCCCCGACTCACCATGGGTGGAAGGATGGACACACGCCTGGATGAGGGAGACAAAACCTAGTCCACAGGCCTCTGAAGAACCTCTTGACAGCTCTGGCCAGGCTTCCCTCCTGTCAGGATATGTAACCAAGATATCTGCGTGCTGTGTAGACCTGAGCCACAGCCCTGAGCCAGGGAGCGAACGCTTGTGTGGGCAGAGCAGTCTGGTGTGATGATGCAAAAAAAATTGCTGTTATGCAAAGTGTAAGTTATTTTGGACTCATGTGAGTGAGTGGACCTAAAGAATCAAGTTCAAGGAGGTCATTTCGAAAGCGTAAATGAGGGCAAGTGTTAGGTATTACTCTAAGACCCCTCAAACACTCCCTCACTCAGAACCCAACCGAGCCAGGCGTTGCTCAGTGCTCTCTCTGGGTGGGCAGGTTCCGCTCTGAGCGGTGCTGGAGCCTGGGCTGAGTCACGCTCATCGGCCCAGCCCTTTCCTGGGAGATTTACCTGACCCTGTGCAGGAATCACAGGACCTGAGCGCTACGTGAGGAGGGTCTCCCGACGGGAGTCCTACAGGATTGCAGGGGTAAGGCATGTAGGGTGTAGACAGGAGGGACCCTGACACGGCTGGAGACCTCTTTCCATCCTGGGGACCATCTCATAGCCCACAGCAAGTCTCCTGGGTCCCTGCCCCAGGGCCACCCTCTAAGATTTACTCCTTAACCCACATGAAGCCAGCTGGACTCAACTGATCTCCTTCAAATGACACTTGGATTTCAGCATTCCCGGTGGGCAGGTGTGTATGTGGGGGCTGCGGGGGCGTGTGTGCGCTGGATGAAGCATGCTTTCCCAGGGAAGGTGACTAATCACAGACTTGCACTTCCAAGGGACATCTGGGGAGCATATTTCAGGATGCCGTCATTTGTGCCCAACCACTTTGGTGCCTCTGTGGCCAATCCCCCCATCCCACAGGTGAGGTTGCTAGTCCCCTGAGGTCACTTGAAATGAAAACTAGATGCTCTCTCCTGAGCCCCAGTTCCCAGCGACACCTCTGGAAGAGAGAGGCAAGAATGCATTATCTCTTATGTGGTAAACAAGAAGCTGTTGCTGCTTAAAAAAAGGCAAAGCAACAACTTGGGGCCTTTTTACTGAGTGAGCACAGGGGGAATGATCCCCAACAGATAAGGGAGTGTTGAAGTGTTTCTCGCAGCCACCTAGGAATTTAGCTCCTATGTCCCAGCAGGGCAAGGAATAGCTCTGCCCCAGACCCAGGTGCCCCCCACCAGCTGTGCACTGGCTTAGGAGAGATTCCGCAGACCGCAGAGAGTGTGAGTGATGGTGCAGCACAGGACGCTGGTTAAGTACCTAATGTGGAGGGTAGTTGCTGTCATTATGTCTGCAATCGTTTCTTCCTCAGAGATTTGACTCCAAATGGGGCTGCCGGAAAGGGGACTGGGTTTACAGCCCCGAGACGGAGGAGAGGGACTGGGCTCAAGCAAGCAGGCTGTCCTTAACCCATAAATGTCGACTATGCTCAGCAGGACTGCAAGCCACACCGAGAGAGATCTACACATTCTCAAGGGGGGGTGCAGAGTTTGGTGGTGCTGTGTGCTGGTGACTTCGTCTCCCCTTCATTTCCTCCTGGTGAAGAGAGTCCTGCGTGTTCGTGGCTTGTGTACAGGGATATGGAGCTCCTATGGGTTCCACAATGTCTGTGATTCCACACTCAATACAGAGGGAGCTATGACTGACCAGGTGTGTGTTATCTGTTGCTGTGTAACAATATTTCCACACACTTAAACACCACACATCACCATCTCAGCTTATGTGAGCTGGAATCCCAGCACAGCTCATCTGGGTTGTCCACAGGTCTGCAGTCAAGGTGTCAGCAAGGGTGGGGTCTCCTGTGAGGTGTGACTGGGGAAGGATCTGCCTCCAAGCTCATGTGTTTGTCACCAAAACTCAGTTCCTTGGGGCTAAAAGACTGGGAGCTACAGCTTCTTGCTGGCCAATGGCTGGAGGTCACCCTCAGCCCCCAGCCACATGGACATCTCCACAGGTCAGTTCACAGCATAGTGGCTTATTTCTCCAAAGCCTCGGAGAGAGACAGATATTATAGTCATGTAAGCATGCACATTGTGTCACCTTTGGTGTCTTCTACTGGTTAGGAAAAGGTGACCAGTCCCACCCACACCCAGAAGAGGGGACTCCACCAGGGGCGAACATCAGAAGGGAGGGGGCTCATAGACCACCCTGGAGTCTGCCCACCATGCCATCTTCTAGAGGAAGATGACGTTCACTTGAAATTGGGTCAAGGTAGTCAGAGATCAGCTCTGTCCTGGAAATAAAATTCCTCACTGAGAATCCGTGGGTATGGTGGTGTGGGTGACACTGACCCTACAAGCTACAGGCACTTTCTTCCAACCTGAGCATCATGGAGTGATTCAGGATCACACGAGGCAGTGATATTAGTTTCATGGTCAGAAACAGCAGCACTAGGATGAACAAGCTGTGTATTTACTTCTGTATTAGCCATTAAAGCTTTGCCCACAGTCAATCGAAGACCGAATGTAGAGCAGAGGGGTTCATTTTATGAATAGTCATTGCCTCGAAGTTTCAACCCCCGGCTGAATTTAGAAAGGGGCCCTTCCTTCTTAAGTGTCCTAATTTTTCTTTTTTCTTTTTCGTTTGTTGTTGTTGTTTTACTGAAGATACACATGTGGATGCACACCGATTGCACAACACACACACACACACGCACACGCACGCATGATCCCTGAGCACCATTTTATAAGCACGGCTACCTGATGGCCTCTATTTATAAATTAAGATGATTGGTAAAACACTACTCAATATATGTAGTTAATTTTACTAAATAAATTTATTGCGGTTTTTGACACCCTGCTTTTTTTTTCCCTGTAGACATCGCGGGTGGTTGGTGGTTCTTTCTCATTGTAACCCACTCTTCAGCCTTCTGAGCCAGAAGCAAAGTCCACTGTTAATGCCACCACCAAAAGTTCAACTGTTCTCCCCTGTTTAAAACCAGACCATTGTAGAAAACTCCTCAAAAAATAGTACTGTGCTATAAAAAGAGAATTGGACGAAAAGTACACTGTGCTTTTACTGTTCGTGAGAAGAGAGGACTAGGCAAGTCCCTGGGTCATGGGAAACTGGTTCCCGGTTTTCTGAATAAGATGACAAATGAAAGCCAGTTGCTTACAACATTTTGTTAGAGTGAGCAGCTGTTCACTTAAAGGAACACTTCTGAGACTAAAAGCATCATGCAGAATTGATTTTTAACTGGAGAAATGAAATATATCTACAACTGCACATGTGCAATCTATGCAATTCGAGGTCGTGGGCTTACCCTGAGTGCCTTTGTGCGGGAAGTGAGGGGTGTGCTCTGATATTCAGCACTGACCTCAAACAAACCCGTGTGAGAACACGTGGCTCAACATGAGTGTTGAATGCAACTCTTCTCTGCCCTTCCATGAGTCCAGCGGACAG
>NW_007730825.1:44223-46371 GCF_000696425.1 Galeopterus variegatus | reverse complement strand
GAGGTCGTGGGCTTACCCTGAGTGCCTTTGTGCGGGAAGTGAGGGGTGTGCTCTGATATTCAGCACTGACCTCAAACAAACCCGTGTGAGAACATGTGGCTCAACATGAGTGTTGAATGCAACTCTTCTCTGCCCTTCCATGAGTCCAGCGGACAGGCCCAGAATGGGGACCAGGTCAGACCCTCCTGCCTGCAGAGGCAGCTGCACCAGTGGCTTTCAATGTCTGCCGTGGATCTAGACTTCTGTGGCTGTCTACCTAAGGAGACAAGAGAGGGCAGCCCCTGCCTTGGTTTCGCCTCCAGCTTCCCTCCCTGGATTCTCAGTTTCTGAATCTCTGAAACAAAAGCTTTTCCCAGCTGCTCTTCAGCTGGGCAAGTTCCCATGTTCTTTGGGATCTATCTGTCATTGGAGCAGTGGGGGCCTTCAGATAAGTGACTGGGTCCCATCATTTCCAGCTGTCTTATCCCCCAGGGGATTCCAAACCTCCCGAATTCCCACCAGGCAGGTTTTCTGTCTGTCTCCTCCCATCGACACTCTCTGCTCATGCTGTGCCCACACGCTTCTCCCTCCCCCTTTGGTGTGGCCAAATCCTGGTCTTTCTACACCTGCTCTAGACACGTGTGTTCTGCACACTTTCCTAGTGTTTGCCATTTGTCCCAGCACCTTTAGGACCTTCTTATAGATGCCATGAACTAGAACTGACTCCACTATTTGAATGTATGTCCTCCGGTGCCCACAGGTGGTCAACTGGGAAGTCAGAGATATCAATAGATAGATGGTAGATAGGTAGATGTGTAGATTGATCTACCAGTGGATAGGTAGGTAGATATACATAAAAAATCCCCCTCAATGCTACGTATATGGGAGGCACCAAAAATGCCTATCAATTGAATAAGTTGAACGTCTTATGACTGAAATAACTGAACTCAGACTCTTTTTAGGTACCTTTCCACAAAATTCATCTNTCTTATGACTGAAATAACTGAACTCAGACTCTTTTTAGGTACCTTTCCACAAAATTCATCTCCCAAACATCATGTTGAATTTTTGTAATTTTTTTCTATTCTCACAAAATGCCAGGTGATAATTTAGGAATGGATGTAAGGTTCAATACCCAGAAAATTATTAAAACACTAATAAAAATGCACCACCCCCAGTGATTTTTATAATTATGCCAAGCATATGTTTTATAATACAAATATTTTAAAACAAGCATCTTATAATTATACTCTAAATGTGTGAAAGGATGATTCACCAACTACGTCCTAGACTGCTACTGATGGTTTATCTGGAATTGACAATGTGCCCGACTGCCTGGAACCAGGCCACATTTCCCTCATCAGTGACATGCTTGCCATTAGTATTAGTATTCGATACATCTGGTCTGTTGGCCTTGACTCCACAGGCCCCTGTCCTCTCTCTTCTGGTTCTGGCGTCTCCTTTTCCTCTGAGGAACTGCCCTATCAGTCCCCCAAGGTCTTGCTGAGACTGTTGATTGGGGGCCACGCTCCTTGGAGCTGGGGGTGACCAGCCAGACTTGCTTCCCTCGAAGAGATTTGGCCTGAGCAGGTCCTGCCACCTGGATCTTAGTCCCACCCTCGCTCCTGCCAGTCGAGGGGCCCAGGTCAGTCTATTGCCAATGCAGGGAGCCACCAGAACCTCTTCTATGCACTTTCTTAAACGATCCAAAGGAAGTTTCCATTACTTTCCACCCAAGAAAGCACACCCCATTGGGTGTGTGCTCTTGAACCAAGGGCAAAGAAGTCGCTGTTTAAACACTCTTTCGCTAAATCTTGAAAAGTAAAAGCTTTAAAATAAAACAAGAAACATATATTCACGGGCCATGTCACTTAACATTGGTAAATTATAAACTTTTTAAAAAGCCTCATTTGTACCATTTATGAGTAATTTTTAAGTTGACATCACTTTAAAATATTTCTGGACTTTTTTGTATAAAGTAATTACTGCATTTATAAAATAACATTGCCTGCAGAATTTAAGGGATTATATGAGGGTACCTCAAAAAGTTCATGGGAAGCTTTATATTATCTTTCAACTCTATTTTTCCATGAACTTTTTGATGTACCCTCATATGATTTAAAGGTATAAAAAATATACTTTGTGTACGAGAAGAAAACTGTGAACTGT
>NW_007730825.1:39468-43351 GCF_000696425.1 Galeopterus variegatus | reverse complement strand
CTCATATGATTTAAAGGTATAAAAAATATACTTTGTGTACGAGAAGAAAACTGTGAACTGTATCATTTGCCTTTTGGAATAAAGTGGATTGAAATAATCTACCTCCTCCACCTTGTGCTGGATCATGGGTACAGGAGGTGCAGAAGCAGGTCACTTGGGAATAGCCACCAAGGTGCAGGCAGAGCTCTGTTAACAGCACCAGGGTTGGCAGACTACCAGGCCCCAGGGCTTAGATATGGGTAGGTGGTAGCACTCTAGGGGAAATGCACCCCAAAGGAAACGTGGACTCCAGAGGTCAGGATGACAGACGGCCAATTGGAACCAAACCATTTCCAGCCTCAGGAAGCTTCAACGTGGGTAGCATTGGCACAGGGATTCCACAGGGCACATAGCACCCAGACCAAGAGCCAGGCAGGCAAGCAACCTGGGGCAGGTCTGTGGGCAGGTCGGCCAGCCCAGATCAGGTCAGGATTCAGGGGGCGGGCCGGGCACTGGTTGTGGGTACAGCCTGAGGGTGGAGGTGCTGCAGCTTGGACTAGTGTGTCCAGCCAGGGAACCCAGCAGGGAAATAAAGCAGTCTCAGGCCCTCAAGCATGGGTAACAATGGCTCAGCAACATGAGAAGAGCCCATTTATCCAACTGGAAGGTAAGGCCAGGAAGAGAAAGCTGTCACCGTCCCATGCTCCTCCTGCCTTGGGCCCACCTTGCCACCAAGCTGCAGGTGGGGACTGCTTTCAATGCCACCTCCTCACCCCTCTGGCAATGGAGGAATTTCTGCCCTAGGGTTACAGGGGTAGGTGGACACACAGCATCTGACCCAGGACAGATGAAGTTGGCCATTGTTTATCAGTCAGGTACACCTGCACCCGGAGAGGAGGGTACCGCATACCACATGGGGCACACAGGCTGTGCTGGAGCAGCAAGCCGAAGGAGCTGTGGGGGCCTTTCTAGTGACAAGAGGGTGGGGGCCTGGTTCCTGCAGGGTGACGTGATCACTGGTTTGAACAACTCCTTGGGCTGGCAGGGACCTGAATCCCACTATTCAGGGGTAAGCAGGAACTGCATTTGAAGGGTTGGACAAGCAGTGCTGGCTGGCGAGGGGACTTACCCACGGGGGCAGAGTTGGAAGGGAACCTGTGGTCAGGTCACTCGGGCCGCCTCCCACCCCCAGTTTCAGAGTCAAGGCAGCACATGATACTGAACTTCACTTTAGGTCTTACACCACAGGGGCACACAGTGGCGTCTCAGCTGTGGGTGAGGCTGGAGCAGAGGTTGGCATTGGCCCCACTAGGCAGGCGTTGTAGCCCCACCTGCCCTCACCTCTGGTGGCGGTGCTCGGGCCCCAGCTTTGTGGCCTTGCCCTGGGTCCTAGGAACTGGCTGGCTTCCTAGACAGGTTCCAGCTCCTCCTGCTCCCACTCATAACCCCGCCCTGCTCTGCCGGGAAAAGAACAGTGCTCCCGAGCCTCACTCCTTGAGCACAGGGTCCTGAAGACAACTGGAATCCTGGTCCCTGCTCCTGCCAGGATCTCTGCCCACCGGCTGCTGTGGGCCTCTGCAGGGCTCGCACACAGCATCCCCACAAGCCTCAGCTCGGATACGGGCAGGCTGTCGTCTGGCTCTCCCGCACACAGTGAAGGGCATGCCCAGGCATCACTGCAAGGTTTAGCAAGACTCGAGGAGAATCTGGTAACCAGGGAACTGGGACAGGGCTGTGAGTCTGGAGGAGAGGTCAGGCCCAGGGCCTCTGAAGAGACAGAACTACACGTGTCCTGAGTAATGGCTCCTGCTCAGCCCCAACCCCAGACTTGGGACCCAGGGGCAGGAGCCCCAGGCAGGAAGACTGGGCTTTATGGCCCTGGCTGGGCCCTGCAGGGGAGGGACCTGGGGCAAGGACTGGGGTCTTCAGCATGTGTGCTATGGCCTCATGCCCATTCCTCCATCCTTGCTGCTCCAGGCCGGGCTCTCTCCATCCATCCCGGCATGGTGAGGTGGGACCATCCCCAAAGCACCTCCCTGGCGAAGTGGTGGGAGAAGATCACAAATGCAAATGAACACAGAGGTGTCCCTAGACCCCCGATTTCTGACCCACTGATAGCAGAGGTGAGCAGCGGTGGGCTGGCCTCACCCTGAGTGTCTGGGACGCTCCTCCGTCCCGATTCCTTTCCAAGCCCAGTCTGGTCCAGTTAAGTTGCTGGAGAACCTTAGTCCCCTCTGCCCTTGGTCCTTTGGCCGCAGTGCCTGGGTGCTGAAGGGGCCGCTGGGCCTTGGTGTCCCAGTCGCGGGTCTTCTGTGGGGCGCGGCGCCCTGGAAGAGCACCTGTCCCTCTGTGCTACCTCTCAGTTTTGGGTGACTGTCTCTGGCCCCTGCTGTGTCCTGGGAGTGCCTGGCCCTGTTCCCTTCCAGATGCCCCTCACTCCTCCTATGTGTGGCTCCACCATCTCACTCTTCTCGGGCTGCCCCTGTGGCTGCAGCACTGACTGTCACCCACCGTCTATGAAGGCATCTCCTACGTCAGAGAGGTCTGCGGCCTGAACCGAGAGAGGGTCTTCCTGGAACCCAAGCACCTCACAGAAGCCCTCATGGAAGATTGTGCTCATGTGGCAAAGAAACCAGATGGTCCTCAGAAGCAAATGATAATTTGATGGTAGAAGTGATTAAAATAAAATACTTATCAGCTGACATTTTAGATATTAAAAATTTCAAAATGAACTGATTTATAAGTATCCCCAGACACTTAGAATTAAAATTTGCACCTCTCCCATTTACATTAGCTTATTTAACCTCAGTAACAACCCTCCAAGACATTACTAGTGTTATCCCTGTTTTACTAAAATTCATGTGTTCTCAAATATATTTTCTCTATAGATAGTATCCTACTAAGATGAAAACACTGCTTCTGATCAGAGGAAACGTCTCCCAGAAATTCATCCGCATTCGACGTGCAGTCTCCACGCGGCTTACTAACTCCCACACAGCTCCCTGCACGCGCTCGTCACCCCACCACGCTTTCCCTGCAAGCTAAGACTCCTCGAATCCTCCAGTTTCCAAATCACTTGTATTGACAGCTTGATACATGAAGAAATAAATAATATTTCTGGGGAGAAAGTTAATTTTGAAAATAAAGAAGATCAGCTCCTGGTTGAATACAAAAAAGGTTTACTTTCCACAGAATGTCATCCTGAGGGTTTGACACACTACTTCAGGATCCAGAAAGCTGAAGAAGGCTTATTTTAATTGCAGGAATTAAAAAAAATAAATAAATCTTTTCAGAGTCTCTACTGATGGTCTGTGAAAGATGTTTATTATGTGAATTTTTCCCCTTATTCACCACTGACAATTTTAATAGACTAAAGAAAAGAAAGACTTTGTCCTTGAAGTTTACAAACTCTTAGAATATAAAACATACTCCATTCTCTGTAATGTTAATAACCAACCCAGGAGTGAGCCTAAGGATTTGGGTTGGGCATATTTTGGAGCAAGAGCATGACTTGTCACTTGGGAACATTCTTGTCGAACAGCTTCGTGACTACTTGCAGCCACTGCTGCTGTGGAAAAAGGAAAGCAGATCCAGCTGTGTCCTCAAGGCGAGGAAACAGCACTGTCTGCTTGGAACGGTATGTGCCCCTATGCTAGAAGCTTCTGTGTGCGAAGGCTCAGGTTTCCTCCTCCATGTCTTTTCATGGTTATCTTGGAAATTGTAACTTGCATGCTGAACAAAAATGAAAGTTCAGGGGCCGGCCCGGTGGCGCACTGCTACAGTGCACCGCTTTGGAAGCGCGGTGGCGCTCCCGCCGAGGGTTCGGATCCCACATACAGACCAATCCCACATACAGACCAGCCGCTCACTGGCTGAGTGAGGTGCGGGGGCAACACCGAGGGTT
>NW_007730825.1:32890-38745 GCF_000696425.1 Galeopterus variegatus | reverse complement strand
CCACATTTACCAGTTTTGTGGCGCAACATTGCCTGTTGGATCAGTGCTTCCCTCTCGGGCCATGTTCCTGCGCTGACATCTCCTGGGATTCCTGTGGTTGGGTGTGAGGGTGCTGACCCGTCCTGATTTTATTCTTCTGGAAACATTTTGGATTTCCATGTGGTTTTTTAAAAACAATAAACTTGCTGGCTCTACGATCTTAGAGGACGGCGTGTCTTTCTTACACTTAAGACAGTCTCTGTCGTCTCCTCGATCTGTTTCCGTAGCTGCGGGAGCCGCTGCTGGCCTTGCCGCTTGCTGTTCCCTTACGGTCCACTTTCTCTCCGGCTGCTTTTACAATTTTCTCTTTTTGTAATGTACTATGATCTAACTAAACTGTGATTTGATGGACACTTTTTTTTTAAGTTATCCTGCTTTGAAAACACTCACGATTCCCATGATTTCTTAATAATTTGGAAAAACATAGCTATTCTCTCAACAAATGTTGCTTCTTTCCCGTTCTTTCAATTATTGTCGTCTGGGTCCCTGCTGACACATGTGTTAGAACTCCTCTCACCTGCCCCCAGGTCTTTCAGACTTTCCATGTTCTTGTTTCCAGTGTGCATTCTGGGTAATTTCTTACATCTATCTTCTAGTTCATTAAATTTTCTCTCCAGTTGTTTCTACTTTATTATTTAATTCATTAATTTGCCGAGTTTTTAATATTTAGCATATTTTAAATCACTCCAAGTTCTATTTATTTACTTCTCAAAATGTCCATACTACCCAAAGCAATGTATAGATTTAATGCAATGACTATCAAAATTCCAATGGCATTTTTCACAGAAAAAAAATCCTAAAATTTATGTGGAACCACAAAAGACCCTAAACAGCAAAGCAATTGTGAGCTAGAACAATACAGCTTGGAGGCATCACGTTTTCTGATATCAAATTATGTAACAAAGCTATAGTAGTGGCAACGGCATGGTACTGGCATAGAAACAGACACGTGAACTAATGGAACAGAACAGGGAGCCCAGAAATAAATCCATGCACACATGCTCCACTAACTTTGACAAGGGTGCCAAGAAATCAAAACAACAAAAGGCAATCTCTTCAATAAATGGTGTTGGGACAGCGGGGAATCCATATGCAAAAAAAAAAAAAAAAAAAGGAAAGGGGACCCATGTCTTCCATCACACACAAAAACCAACTCAAGTGGACTAAACGCTTAAATGCAGGACATAAACCATAAAACCCCTAGAAGAAAACACAGGGAAGAAGCATCTTGACACTGGCCCGGGAACTAGTTTTCGGATATGACACAAAAGCACAGGCAGCAACAGCAAAATAAAGAAGTGGGACTGCATCAGACTGCACAGCTCCTGCCCAGCAAAGGAAACGACCAACAGTGTGAAAAGGCCACCGATGGGACAGGAGAAAACATTTGCAAGCCATGTATCTGATAAGAGGTTATCACCCAAAATACTCAAGGAACTCACGCAACAGAAGAGAAAGTAAAAAAAAAATTGGCAAAAGACCTGAATATTTTTCTAAAGACATACAAGTGGCCGGTAGGTATATAAGAAAGTGCTCACTCAACATTACAAATTATCAGGGAAATACAAATGAAAACCACAATGAGACGTCACCTCACACCTGTTATGAGGACTATTATTAAATAAATAAATAAGTCTTGGTGAGGGTGTGTCTAGTCATTTTAAATTTTTTAAAAGTTTCTTACTCATATATTCAATACTTCTCCCTTTTTCACGACTCTGGAAATGTAAAATATGCTCTTTTATATTCTATTTTTGATAATTCCAATATGTGCAAGACTTGAAAATCCAATTCTCTTGTCTTTTATATTTATTAACTTTTCCTGCTGGTGGCTTGCTTTCTCATTCAGTTTGCAATTTTTATTTATTTAATTTATTTTTATTATAAGCTTATATCTGGTGGAGCCCCATCTACGAGGATTCTTAGAGGCCTGGACTGAAGGTGCTTTCTTCCAGATGATTTATTCCCATTGTGGACAGGCATTTGGGGACACCATTAACTTGAGACTTCTTTTAAATTCTTAACTTGAGATATCTTTGGACCATCTATGTTGTGAAAATTCAGGGCAGTAACTCACATGCCGGTGAGATGGTGTCTACAAGTTCTCAGAGGAGATTGTCCACACTCCCGCCACCCAGGGTAAAGTTTCTAGTCTTCCTTTCTCCACGGGTGGATATTCTTTCTAGTTAATTCTTTTACTGGGAGGATCGTCCTTTGAGAGCCTGGCTTCATGAATGAGGCTCCAGTCCAGCTCGTGCTCTGGAGTGAGCCCTGGGTTTCCTCTGCTGTCCCCTGTACTTGAGGCCACTAGGGTTGGCAGATGTCAAGACAGTTGTGAAGAAGCTTCAGAACTGGCTAATTTCTCTGATTTCCTGCTCTCCCCTGGTGTTTGCCTCTGATGTGTATAGAAATTCTAAATGTGTATAGAGAGATTTATTTATATTTTGTCCAGCATGTCCACTGGAGTGGGAGGCTTGTTTGGAATCTCTCATTTGCAATATTGCAGAAATTCACGTGCCGGCGTGGCCTTCCTCGTTTCCTCTGGGTGTGCTGGGACTGAGCAGGTCCATCTCATGCGGGGGCGGGGCTGAGCCTCCCTGGCTGTCCCCACAACGTGGCAACTGCCTCTGTCGTCTGCCATCCAGGAACCCATTCATGCATTTCTCACCCGCCCGGGCACACGCCCTGTGCAAACAGCACGGAGCCACGGAGCCACGGAGCCTCATCTGCCAGGGAAGACAGAAACCGATCATTGTGGTGTACTTTGTGATTGTTAATAAGGTGCCCATATCAAGTACTAGAAAACAAAGCAAAACCAAACCAAGCAGGAAACTGCGCTGACAAACAAAATCCTGAGCCACATCCTCACGCCTAGGAGCGAGGAAACGGGCCATGGTCTCCCTCAGCAAGGCCCTCGCCCCAGTGGAGCCATCGACTCCAACCCTTGACACTAGTGACTGCTCTTCAGCCAGCCTGCCTGGGATGAGACCCCCGCTCTGTCATTCACTAGCTGTGTGACCTAAGGAAGGTTGCTTAACCTCTCTTTGCCTGCGTTAAACCCAACATAGTACCTCCCGGCTCCTCCGCCCAGCCTCCTATGTGGTTGAATCACCCAGAATCTGGCTGTTTCCACCACATCCAGGCCCAGATGAAGCTCCGTGCCCAGGGCACAGAGCCTTGGCTTCCCAGCAGGTGCCCTGAGGGGCCGGGCATCTCCAGCCAGAAGGGCTTGGGAGTTAGCCACCCACGGGGTGGACTTAGACCAATGAGAAAAGGTAGACAAGAGACGCAGAGAAACATTCAAACAAGACCCGCCGTGCCTTCACGCCCCGTCTAGGCCAGTGGTAGTCGGCTGTCTTTCCTGACCTTTTCTTCCTTTTCTCACATGCCCTTAAGCTCACACCGCCTCACTCTGCTTGGGCTGCCACAGCGAGTGCCATAGACAGCAGAGATTTATTTCCTCTCAGTTCTGGAAGCTGGAAGTCCTCCTCAGCGGGCTCACTGGGCCGGGCTCTGGCGAGGATCCACTCCCTGGCTTGCAGAAGTCACCTTCCCGGCATGCGATCACATGGCCTCTCCTGTGTGCATTCACGGGGGGGAAGAACAATCTCTCTCTCTTCCTCTTCCTCTTCTTACAAGGCCACTAATCTTACTGGGTCGGGACCCCCTTATGACCTCATTGAACATCAATGACCTCCTAAAAGCCTGTCTCCAAATACAGTCAAATTGGGGATCAGGGCTTCAAAATGTGCATGGAGGGGGGGAGGGCACAATTCAGTCCAGAGCAATGACAGCTTTTATCAGAACATGCAACCCCTTCTTTTAGTTATATTTTTATTTGGTTATTTTCATAATATTATAAGTACCTATGAATCCACCATTCAAAACAAAAACAGGATCTTGACCCAAAAAACAAAAAAAATGCACCTCCAGCCTACAGAGGCACCATCTACTCCTTCGCCCCCCGAAAAATAAACATTATCCTCAATCCAAGCTCATTGTTCTTTTGTTTTCCTGTTTATATGCAGTATTTTATGTATTTTTCTAAAGCTACATACTTTATTTTCATTATTTTTAATGTTGTAAAAGTGGTATGTTCCCAAGTGTAACCTCACAGGACTCAGCCGTTGACTTAATACAGTACTGCTAGCACTATTAAGACACACTGAGGGGGTCAGCGCATTAATTCACTTTGATTGCTGTAAAATATTTCTCTGTGTGCCTACACCACAGTTTATTCTCCCATTTTATTGCTGATGGGCATTTGGCTTTTCTCCAGGTCTTTGCTATTGTAAACAATGCTGCTAAGAACTAATGTGCATCCTGGTTAGTCACATGCGAGGATTCCCTTTGGGTATTATCTGTCCAGGAGTGGAATGTCTGTGTAGTGGAACACGTGAATATTTGACTTTAGGAGCCGATGCCAAACTGTTTTCCAAAGTGATTATACTAATT
This sequence comes from Galeopterus variegatus, assembly GCF_000696425.1. NCBI lineage: Eukaryota > Metazoa > Chordata > Mammalia > Dermoptera > Cynocephalidae > Galeopterus > Galeopterus variegatus. Next base: position 34,251 of record NW_007730825.1, on the reverse strand, counting down.
AATACCCCCACCAGCAACAGATAAGAATTTCTGAGGATGCTCACCCTCGCTGACACCTGGTACTGCTTTTCCCTGGTGTTGGCATCATTTCTTGTGTTAATCAGCAGGAAGACCTTCCCTCTCATGAAGAGAGAAGGTTTTTTGTTTTTTGTTTTTTCCCCTAAAGGACCAACACTCTTCCCCCTCTCTGGAGGTGAAACAGCTCCCGTTATTATTAGGATGCTCTGGAGGACATTTCAAATAGGGCACACAAATAGGACCTTTCACTTTGTTCTGAGCTACCCTGCTCTGAAAAGTCTGCCCACCTCCTGCAGGTGCCGTTGCAGTCGGGGAGAGCAGGTGCCCCCGCTCAGAGGCAGGGCTCCCAGGAAACAGTGCACCTGTCCAAACCCTGGATGTCGTGAGACCAGAACAGCATCTTCAAGGCTCATCAGGGTCCAGCTCCGTCTCCCGGAAGCATAAAGAAATCTGATTTCTCTCCTGATGGCTGGCAGCACAAAACAGATGCATAATAGCCATAAATATCAAATTAATTTTGCTCTATTCATTTATCACAAGACTTTTGATTTAGACATGTTGCCGTGTGAGTCTCTAAGTATTTCATTTCCAGCATGTATCAACTACTCCATATTTTAACACCTCAAGGTCAATGTACAGCTAATTTAACATCATAACAAAATAACATATTGATTAATACAAAGAAAACAAACTTTCTCAGAACAAGTTCTTATTTCATCTTGTGTGGGTGACCAATATGCAAAGAATTACCCATTAAACTGGCAGGAAAGGGGTTCAGCGGGAGCCACTGGGGGAAGGATATTAACCACTGGATCTTTTACCCCCAATTTTCCAGCCATTAGTCCCAAGGATTCAAGAGGATGGCCGATGCACAGAATCTTTTAGCAATTCTTGCACACTCGCAAAGCACTGAGGATACAGGGACTTCCATCGGAGTGCGGGTCGCCATCGGAGTGCGGGTCAGCTGTCTTTAACCTGTCGTCCCCAAAACCAGGGCAGGGAAGATGTGATGGGATTGAGGACCATTTTAAGAACTGGGATGGTAGCTAGGAGAAAACTCTATTGAGCCACTTCTGGGGTGACATAAACTGAAATTCATGTCCTTCATTGCTCTGTGACCAGACAGGTCAGGCTGGACAGAGGGCTTGCAGACGTGTGCTCTGACACTCAGTACCCAGGCCCCAGGGATGCCCCACACCCCTCGCAGCCATAGCAAATGGGGCCCGGAGGAATGCAGACACCGTGCAAAGAGCAGCCCAGCCAGGGCAGCAGCGTCTCTCCCGGGCAGTACCTCAGCCCTGCTCCATTCCCAGATGCCGAGACAGGTCCACATGGGCTATGCT
>NW_007730825.1:28453-31618 GCF_000696425.1 Galeopterus variegatus | reverse complement strand
TCTGGGCTAAGGGGTGCCCAGATAGCTGGTAGAACATCATTCTGGGTATGTCTGAAAGGGTGTTTCCATAAGAGATCAGCATTTTAATCAGTGGACTGAATAAGGAAGATCCACCCTCACCAAGGTGGGTGGGTACTATCCAGTCCATTGAGGGCCCAGAAAGAACAAAGAGGTTACAGCTGAATTCTCTCTCCCTGTCTTCCTACGCCAGGACAGCTATCATCTCCTGCACTCAAACATTGGAGATCCTGGTTCTCAGGCCTTCAGCCCCAGATGGGGATGTACACTGTCGGCTTCCCTGGATCTCAGCCCTCTGGATGGGACTGAATTATACCAGCAGGTTTCCTGGGTTCCAGATTGTAGACAGCATGTCATGGGACTGCTTGGCCTCCATAATTTCAGGAGCCAATTCCCGTAATAAATCTCCTTTGATACATTTATACACATCCTATTGGTTATGTTTCTCTGGAGAACCCTGATTCATACACTGAGAGAAGTGCTCTGTAAAGGCCTTGCTCCCACGCTGGAGAACGCAGGGGCAACACCTGTGGCCTAACTGAATTCTGGAGGCTGAACCCCAGAACAGCACGGGAAGAACCCACGGCTCTTTTTTCCAACCGGGTCTTCATGTTTGCCTCTGTGTTTGATTCAGTTTTCAATTGCCTGGAGTGTGTCTCCAAGTAAGTTTCCCAAGCAGAGAACATTGGTGAAATTATTTTTTGAGTCCCATCCTGTTTCTCAGGAATGCAAGAAATCTTGACTAGAAAGCAAGGTTTTGGGACTCAGTATTTTTCCCCTAGGGATTTTGGTAGAAAGTCTGAATTCACTCTTGCATAGGGTTAAGGAGTAAGTGTCTAAGGCCAGCTCTCAAGTCTTGTTCCTTGAGATTAACATTTTAATTTCTGTGTAGGACTTAGGGATTTTTGTCTTTTTTTTTCCCCAAAAAAATATTGCCAGAGTATTTCTGTGTCAAAGTCTCTCTTCATAATTTTTTTTTTCTTTGCACTCTGCAATTCCATCCTGCAAACACAGGTATTTTTGCACTCAGAATGTGTCCCTCATTTGCGATGGTGACAATTTCCTCTGTATTAGGGTTTCAATCACAGATCACAGTGAGTTGTGGGATAGCAGAGCTGTTTCTGCAACTTAGACCTGCAAAGTAGCTGAGGGGCGAGGAACAGCTGAATGGCTGGGCACTTCCCATCGCCTGCGGTCCCAGCTCACAGTGACAGCCTTCAGAGCACAAGGAAGCCCGGCCTCCTGTCCAACCCCGCATCTCACAAAGCTCCTCTTCGGCTCATCAAATGTGGAGCTCTCAGGAAAGTGGTCCCAGCTCAGCCAGGTCCACAACGGCGTGACCTGGTGCCTCTGTGTTGCTTGTACGGAGGGCATCCTGTCAAGAGTGTCTCTGTTTATCTTTGTTAATCGTGTCGTCACCCCGTTTATCTCTCGGTCGTCATCTTGCCCTCTAGGAGAGCTTTCTGAGCTTGACCTCCCATCCCCGGTTTACTTTTATGCAGTGTCAGAACCGCTCGCCACCACCAGCAACACAGACACACATTTCGCTCTGGAACGCACAACAAGGCCTCCTCTGTGTCTCTTTGTACCTGTTCCTTGCAAGTCAGTGGCAGTTTCTTTTTCCTCTCCTACTTTTGCTTCCAAGATCCCTATTCTTCTTTCTGTCTTTTATTTTCCTTTTGCATTTAACGGAGGGCGTCACTTTTCAGCTATTTTCTTTTGGTTCAGGCGGTTCACGATTTTAAGAGGTCTGTTTGCTGCCTGAGCTCTCGGGATGTCCTTCCTCCCTGTGGTGACTGTGCTTGTGTACCTCGTGCTACTTTTGATGGTTTGCTTGTTTTAGTCATTCTCAGATGTGGACCCATGAGGCTAAGTATGACTCACCAGAGAGGATGAAGTTCATCTATCCTTTATTTTCATTAAACTCACTCTCTCAAGTGATATCTGCATGGTAATGGGTGCACACAACCCCAGCCATCCTGACAGACACTTAGCCAGTACAGCTGTGGCTACAAAGCCACCTTGTCTCCCACTGCCTGGCTTCCTGACTGCAGAGCTGTGCAGAACTCACCCTAAGACCACCTCCAGCATGCGATGGACTTCCTCCCATCTCCTTCCCATCTAGGACTTTATGTTGGGGACTTCATCTGCCAGGATGCAATGTCCTTTTTGAGCCCCTCACTCTTACTGTGTTTCCGGGTGATCACCTTACCAAATCAAAAAAGACATGGAGAGGATTTGGGATGCGGGGGGGCAGGTAGTGAGGGAATGAAGCCCCAGGGGATACATCCAAAAACAAATGTGGGGGCTCCTACCTCATGTCCTTACCGCCTCAGACTCCTGCCTGGAGCAGGAGGCTGGGAGAGGCACAGAGGCTTCCAGGCCCTGTTGATCCTCAGTGGGTGCAGGTGCATTGCATATTCTGGCAATAGGGAAGTCACAGCTTTCAGAGTTTATTTAGTGGGTCAGAATTGAGGCCAAGCAATTTAAAACCAGCTGGCAACTTTGCTTTCAAAGTGAGCTTCAGATGAACCTGTCAGGAGTGACTGAAACTCTAGATTTCTTGAGCATCTGAACTGGCTTAAATATTCAGCACAGCCTAGAGTGGAAAAACAGTCTGGTCTCAGTGTCCTGTGAAGTGATGTGCTGCAGTGTAAGGTGACAGGGGAAAAGAGTTGTACCCTGGGGGTGCAGCCCTGCTGACTGCCCGGACTGCTTCCTCCCCCAGCAGCAGTAGGGCCGCTGCACCTTTGGAGGCCTCCTGCCCCACCCACCCCTCACCTTTCCTGTGGGGATGAGGGAGGCCCTGCCCATGGGGCCTGACCATGGCCCCAAACAAGAATGGCTTCAGGTACTCTGCAGCCCGGCCTGGTGAGGACGCTGGGAGGTGGGGAGTCTGGGCTCTGCTGGCTGATGCAATAAGCAGGAAGTAAACAGAGCAAGTTAAGTCTTGGACCAGGTGGGGATTATGTCTGAAAGGGGGGTGAGCAGAGGGATCATGAACCCCAGAGGCTGAGCAGAGGAGAGCCATGGAAGCAAGGCTGATGCTTGGCCAGGAGCAGGAGGGGGGGGCCAGCAGCAGAGATGGAGGCTGGGCCCATCGGGTCTTCACCTGGCCACATGCAGTTGTGAAGGGGCCGTGCGGGG
>NW_007730825.1:23722-28160 GCF_000696425.1 Galeopterus variegatus | reverse complement strand
GCAGTAGGGCCGCTGCACCTTTGGAGGCCTCCTGCCCCACCCACCCCTCACCTTTCCTGTGGGGATGAGGGAGGCCCTGCCCATGGGGCCTGACCATGGCCCCAAACAAGAATGGCTTCAGGTACTCTGCAGCCCGGCCTGGTGAGGACGCTGGGAGGTGGGGAGTCTGGGCTCTGCTGGCTGGTGCAATAAGCAGGAAGTAAACAGAGCAAGTTAAGTCTTGGACCAGGTGGGGATTATGTCTGAAATGGGGGTGAGCAGAGGGATCATGAACCCCAGAGGCTGAGCAGAGGAGAGCCATGGAAGCAAGGCTGATGCTTGGCCAGGAGCAGGAGGGGGCGGCCAGCAGCAGAGATGGAGGCTGGGCCCATCGGGTCTTCACCTGGCCACATGCAGTTGTGAAGGGGCCGTGCGGGGTGCAAGAGAAATAGGGAGCCTGGTCCGAACATGCTCGGGCTGAAGATGCGTAGTTAGCAGAGACAAGGGCCTCGCCTGTGAGTGCTCATCATGAAGCTGCAGCCTGAGCCTCACTGGCATGTGACAATCCACATACCCAGCAGCCTCTCCAGGGCCCACTGAAGGTAGGGCAGGGTCTGCCATGCGCTGGGGACTGGCAGCTTCTGTCTCTGCCCCTTCTGGGTGTGGACTGAGGCCCCATCCCGTCCAGCCCCTCCTCAGGCCTCTGTTTGAGGTGGAGGCTCGCCTGACCCCTTCTCTGTAGCCTGCACACTCCCAAACCCCTTTCCCTCCTTCCAGACATCTTTCACAAATCTTGTCTCCTCCAAAGCACCTTCCCTCAGAAAGAAGAAAAGAGAGAAAATGCTTATTTTTGTGTCTGTAATGATGACATTTCTTTCAATAATTTGGAAAAAGACTTGGAGTATCATTTTTTCAGAATGGGGAGGAAATGGAGCCTGACTTATTGAGAAAGGGGTGGTTAAAGCAACGGGCTCAAAAGCCTGAGCTTGTCCATTTTGGATGGAGACACTTGAGATTCCGGCATATGACAGTGAACAGCCACCATGGGAGAGTCCAGCTGGGGGCAGGGCATTTCCATCTCAGGAGAATAGAAAGGAGAGAGGGGCTGCTTTAGTCAGAGTGGTGGAGGGCTCGCGGACGGACAGCTGGACACTGGCGGGGCTGGAGGCTGACCTCCGCAGCTGGGAAGGAGCCCGAGGCGGCCTGCGGGTGGGTCCTGGTGGCAGATCCATTAGCAAACAAGCACTGGAGACATCTGCATCCTTACCCACCAGAGCTCCCTGTGACCACTGGAGAGTGATTAATTCCAGTGTAGTGGGCTTCATTGTTCTGAGTGCGAATCCCAGGATAAGCAGAGTGACCAGAGTATCTGGGGGCCCCGGTTTTCTCTGCCTGGGGAGCCCGAGTGAGGCCCAAGGATTCAATGAGCAACTTCACCCAGGCTGGCTGGGTCAGAGCCCAGAGTGCAGACTCAGTTCCCCAGCGGGGATGCTGGAGGTCACAGCGTCCACTGCCAGGATCCTGCTCAGACATCCCCACTGGGACATGGATGCCATCTTCCATGGATTGGAAGACGCAATGCCTCCTGCTTTTGTGGGGGACCTGTTGTCTCTTTCCTTTAGGTCCATCAACCTTTCACCTTGCAACCCCAGAGGGCAACTCACTCTGTCCCTAAACCCTCAATCCTGGACAGCAGGGGACAGGGCAGAGAGGCCTGTCTGCCCACACAAAAGCCAAACAGTCCTGTGCCTTTGTCAAGAGAAAACTTGGTTAGGTGCTGGCTTCCCTTAAGTTTTTTAAAGATGGTGTTTTTCCTTGAGGAGAACTACATCATGACCATGTTTCTGCTGACAGTGTGTGGCCATGGCAGAGAAGGCGCCAGCCACCGTGTGGGTGGGATGCTGGGCTCCAACCCCAGCTCGGCCACTAATTTGCTCACAGCCCTTTCACATGGCTCTGCTCTTCACTTCTGTTTCCTTATCCCCCAAATAAAATGATGGGCAAGATAATCTCTAATTTTGCAGAACTGAGCCAGAAATGATCACTGTGCCTTGCCACCTGACTAGAATGTGAGAGTGGGACAAGGCCTGTCAGCATCTCTTGTCCCAGCAATGAGGGGAGCAGGGAGGCCTTTCTGTGTTTCCCGTCATCCATCACTAGGATGAGGCCCCGAGCCTCCGCCGTGCTCCTCTCTACCTGCGTCCATCATCTCTCCACTTCTCGCTCCTGTAGCATGAGGGACATGCTCATCCCACCAGAGGCTTATCTTTCCGTCTCAGCCCTGAACCGCAGGCCTTGTCCCAAAATTTACCCCTTCTACTTCTTTATCATTAAATTCTCTTTGCAGTTTATCCTCCTCCTTAGCCTAGACAGAAGTATGTTTTCCACCTTTTTGAAAGAACAAACACAGAAAGTAAACAAACAAAATAGCAAAGACCAAAGCCCTCCACCCCCTGCCCCTCGACGCTGCCACGGTAGAGGTTTCCTGCTGCCGTCAGACAACATCCCAACTCCTCAGCCAGCGTGCATCTTGCTCATAGACACACCTGGCCCACCTCTAAAGCCATAGGTCTGCACCTTGCCCTTGTGGGCTGTGTTGATCCACTTGTGTTCCACCAACAGACAACACTGTTGCCCACAGTGTCTGCTGTCCCAGGAATGTCCCCCAGGCACTCCCAATTAGCATTATCTTGTGCTTCATGAAGTGTCAGGACATATCTGAAACCCTAAGAGCAACCCACCAGCTCATTAGGTAACATATTATTAAAGAGTGAAAATATCAAACTGATTGATAGAATGGTCTCTGACACAGTTTGATGGAAACCCCAGGGAACTGTACAAAAACCTTGCTAACAACCTTTTGTAGATATAGTAATTATATTCCAATTTTAGTATCTCAAAATTTAGTCACAGAATGATTTTTTTAAGGTGACAAGTGGAGGTAAATGGTTGAGGCTATTGTCACCACAGTGTTGAGTTTCTAGCTCTTTGCCCAGGCCTTAAATATGGCCTTTAAAACATTCTTTCTTAAGAATCCAGAATCAGTGTTACTTAAGCAACAAATCTATTATAGGTTAATGACAGAGTAGCTTAGCCAAACCAACTCTCTCACAGATAACGATTATAAATTCTGAACTAAAAATATATATATGTGTGTGTGTGTGTATATGTATTTTTTTCTTTCTTTTTTTTCTTTTTTTTTTTAATAAGTAGAACTCCTTTCAGGAACTGGGGAAAGACTCAGAGCCTGAAGGAGAATTTGTGCTTGAAAACAGAACTGCAGTAGTTGAGGTTGGTGAATTTGCCTATTTTTAGCTGAGGTCAATCCACAGTTTGCAGCAGCTGGGAAGGTAGAATGACAACTCAGGCCAGTGAGACAATGACAGTGTCTGAGGACAGAATGAGGAGCCGGAGTTTCACATTCAGCCAGAGATTAATGGAGAAACATGGCAGANCGATTATAAATTCTGAACTAAAAATATATATATGTGTGTGTGTGTGTATATGTATTTTTTTTCTTTCTTTCTTTCTTTTTTTTTTTTAATAAGTAGAACTCCTTTCAGGCACTGGGGAAAGACTCAGAGCCTGAAGGAGAATTTGTGTTTGAAAACTGAACTGCAGTAGTTGAGGTTGGTGAATTTGCCTGTTTTTAGCTGAGGTCAATTCACAGTTTGCAGCAGCTGGGAAGGTAGAATGACAACTCAGGCCAGTGAGACAGTGACAGTGTCTGGGGACAGAATGAGGAGCCGGAGTTTCACATTCAGCCAGAGATTAATGGAGAAACATGGCAGAGAGGGAGTCACAGTAAGTGTGAGCCACAAACTGTGTATAAGATCTGGCAAGTCCCTGGCTTATCACTAAAGTAATCCTCAAGGGGAGGAGTGGGAACTGGCAGAAAAGTAGGACTGAAAATTGAAATAACAACTTCAGATTTCAACTGCTTCCCTCACAGAGAAAACAGACAGTGGCTTGATTCCTGGCAAGCTAATCTTCTTCTAAAACAACATTCCTCTTCAGAATAGCATAATGAAGACCAGAAACTCTACAACATATCACTTGTCATGCTGTAGTATCCAATTATCACTATCATCATAATAACTGTAAAGAGGAAACTGTGACCCACACTCAAGAAAAAAAATAGTCAATAGAAATTGATATTGAGATGACACAGATGTTTCAATTAGCAGACAATGACTTTAAAAAGCTGTGTAAATATATGCAAGGACTTAAAGGAAAATATACACACAATGTATAAACAGATAAAAATCTTAGCAGAGATATAGACAATATAAAAAAGACCCAAGTGGAGATTTGACAGCTGGAAAAGTATAAAAAAAAATTAAATACAAAACTCCCTAGGAAGGCTTAACAGAAGACTGTAGATAGAAATATAAAGAGTCAGCAGACTCGAAGATTGATCAATAAAAATAGTTCAATCTGAATAATAAAAGAGAAAAAA
>NW_007730825.1:21390-22665 GCF_000696425.1 Galeopterus variegatus | reverse complement strand
AAAAAATAGCAAAAATATAAATCAGAGTACTGAAGACATGTCTGAAAACAGACTAGCATATATATTATTGGAGCTGCAGAAAGAGAAAAAAGAATGGGGCAGAAAACATATTTGAATAAGTAGCAGCCAAAAATTTCCCAAAGTAGGTGAAGAACATTGATTTATAGATCAATGAAGATCAACAAATGCTCAGTAGAGCAAAGACAAAGAAAACTACGCCTTGGCACATGTGGACAAATTGTGACGACCCAAAGACAAAGGGAAAATCTTATAAGCATCTGGAGAAATACAAGGGCACTTCAAAAAGTTCATGGACAAATAAAATTAAAAGAAATACAAATGTCTCCATGAATTTTTGGAAGTATTGACCTACGACACACCATGTGTAAGGAAAAAGTACATGTGAACGTAGGACAGACTTCTCATCAGAAACAAGGAAGGGCAGAGGACAGTGGAAGGCCGTCTTCAAAGTGCTGAGAGGATAAAAAAATTCAAAACGGAATTTGACAGCCAGGAAATAGTCCTTCAGAAACAAAGACAAAATAAATTCATTTTATGGGATGAAAACATGAGGGAATTTGTTAGCAGCAGACTGTTAAAGAAAGCATGCAGGGGGCAGAAAAATGACGACAGACAGTAAAGAGCGTCCAGTGTGGCGATTATGTGTGTGAACACGATTCCTTAAAGCAAACAAAATTAACATAGCAAAGTGAAATTTTAATGTATGTAAATGGAATTCATATGACAAGACCACAAAGAAAAGAGGGCAATGAGTGTGCGTGTATGTGTGCATGTGTGTGTATACAGTTAACCCCAGAACAACACAGGGTTAGGGGCACCAACCCCCCACACAGGTGAAAATCTGTGGATAACTTTGGACTCCCCCAAAACTTAACTACTGATGCCTACTGTTGATACCATGAACAGCCGAGCAACACAAATTTTGTATACCATATATGTATTTTATGCTGTATTTTTACAATCAAGTAAGCTAGAGAAAAGAAAATGTTATTAAGAAAATCATAAAGAAGAGAAAATACATTCACAGTACTGTATAGTATTTATTGAAAAAAACCCATGTATGAGTGCACCTGCACAGCTGAAACCTATGTTGCCCAAGGGTCAACCGTTTGTGTATACACACACACACACACACACACACACACAGCCCAAAACACTAAGTTTAAGAAAACAGGAGATGCTATATTAATGGCACACAACACAGACCTTAGAATGAGAAATACAATTAAAGGTTAAAGAATATTGTATAATAAA
>NW_007730825.1:20363-21257 GCF_000696425.1 Galeopterus variegatus | reverse complement strand
GCCCACAACACTAAGTTTAAGAAAACAGGAGATGCTATATTAATGACACACAACACAGACCTTAGAATGAGAAATACAATTAAAGGTTAAAGAATATTGTATAATAAAGAGATCAACGCATCAGGAAAACCTAACAGATATAAATGTGCGTGTGCCTATTAATGGAGTTTCAAAATTCATGAAGCAAAAAATTGAATTGACAGAGCTGAAGGGAGAAATAGACACATTGCAACATGCTATTGGCTACAGAACAAACTGAAAGTAAGTGCAGAGGTGACATGGACAGGGAAACATCTCTGCAGTGACCGGCACGCAGAAGGTTCCCGTCGGCACGTGGTGTTTCTTCACTTACTCTTCAATGGAAACATATTTTTCACCAAGCAACTGGAATTTCTCATGTGCTTCTGAATGTGTCGCGTCTTTGCAGTCTCGAGGCCACCGTGAACGGAATCCACATGCGGTGCTGATCCGTGCTCTGTCACACGGCCGGGCTGTGGAATATGCAAAGCAGGAACCTGTGCCTTGCCTCCCAGTGTGTAATACTTTTTACACTTGACTTATAATATTCTAGATTTATTTTCCTCTCCAGATGCTTAATTCTGAACCCAATAACCTGAACTGCATTATTTGATTTTTCAATATAATAACATACTCTCCACTGATAGGAGGTGACACAGAAGAATGCAAATTTGTGATTAGAATAGGGAAATTGTCTCATTTCTGGTGTTTTGTTCTCATTTTAAAATTTAATAAATGGAATACTGAATGGAATGCTGAAATTCTAGGAGTTTAAATTAACGACTTGATCCATTTATTCGGTTATTCATTCATCGCTGGGACAATGGAATTCGCTTTCTGAAGCTGGGCAGTGCTGAGTAAGGTGACTTTAGGGAC
>NW_007730825.1:8409-19693 GCF_000696425.1 Galeopterus variegatus | reverse complement strand
CTGGGACAATGGAATTCGCTTTCTGAAGCTGGGCAGTGCTGAGTAAGGTGACTTTAGGGACCGCGATCCCTTTGCAGCGGTGCCCACACAGCGCCTTTTGCAGGGGCCACCACCGGCTCCAAGCTTCCCTCCTTCACGCCACTCGCACTGACTGAGGTTCTCGGAGGACAGCCTCCTCTTCCCACCACCCCACCCCAGCCCACACCTGCCACTCTCTGGCCTTGGGCTCATTCTAGTCGCTGCAAGATTTTTAAAAATCCCCATCTCTAACCGCTGTGAGTCTCTCTCCAAGCCCCGTGCTGCCTCCTCCCCTGTGGTCTGAGGGATGGCAGAACCTCCCTTATGTCCCCAGCCATTTTATGAGTCAGAGAGCATGGGTACTAAAGTGGGTTTCCTGATGCCCCTCGAAAACTGTCTGCGTCTAACCTTGTACCTTTGCATGTGCCCTTATTTGGAAATAGGATCTGTGCAGACGTAGTCAAGTTGGGGGTCTAGGTAGTGATGAGATCACTCTGGCTTTAGGGTAGACCCCAAATCTAATGACTGTTGTCATCACAAGAGAAAGGGAGGGAGATTTGAGACTCAGAGACATGGAGGGTAGAGGGTCATGTGAAGACTGAGACAGAGATTAGAATGATGCGGCCACAAGCCAAGCAATGCCGAGGATCGCCAGGATCCCCAGAAGCCGGGAGAGAGGCCTGGAACAGAGTTTCCCCACCGGCCTTCGGAAGGAACCAACCCTGACAACAACTGATTTTGCACTTCTGGCCTCCAGAACTATGAGAGAATGACTTTCTGCGGTTTTAACCAAGCATGAGGTCTTTTGCTGGGGCAGCCACAGGAGACCAGCACAGGAGCATCCTTGTGCTGGGGGGAGGGGTTCAGGCCCTGGGCTCCCTCCTGGGACTGCTCCTCTGCTGTTCTCCCGTCGTGGGGTGGTCACAGCTTCCGGAGCCCTGGTTCTCTCCTCATCACAAACTCTCTGTTGTTTCCTGAATAATTGAGCACTCACTGCCTCAGGAAAGCTGAAAACACAGGACGGGACAGACCCCTGTGTTCCCCTCTGCCATTGCCTGCTAATGCTGGGGTCCCGCTCTGCTGCCCCGGGAGCCGCAGGGCACAGGCTGGGCTGGGGTGGCTTCTGGTCATCTGGCCTCGTGTGGGGCTTCTGCAAATGCATTTACAGAGATCATCTTGGGATGCTGGCGAGTCGTGCTGGGGAAGAGGAACTGACGGCATCTGGATGACAGCTGCCCAGGCCTCCTGCCCTGGACTCAAGTCCTGGCTCTGTGACCGACTTGCTGTGTTGTGCGGGTCCATCTGCCAACCTCCCGAGTCACTCTCTTCTTCTAGTATCAGATATAGGGGTTGGGCTCCTCCCACTCTGAAATAGTGTTGTTCTCCTGTAGCCACTGCTCACTGACCTGGATGGTTCCTGTCAGAATAAATGTGTGAAAAAGTGCTGACAAAGCAGAAGCTGCCTCTGGCACTGTGCTCCTCCTGGAAAAATGAAACTCTGTATCTTCAGAGAGCAGAGAGAAGTGGGGGGCGGGCGGACCCACGTGTCACATCACCTGGAGAATCAACCCGGGACACAGCAGGCGGGCGGGTGCCGGCACGACTCTGGGAGCCTCCTATCCAGCATCCCACATCACTGCAGCGTTGTGTATAGGACCCCAGGCTCAGCTCCGTGCAGAACTCTCAGACCACAGACACAGCTCAGCTCTCGGGGTCACTCTTCCACAGGGGAGGTGATGCGTGTCCCAGAATTGTCTACACAAAGGGGTTCAAAGTCTCTTGATTGGTAGACCGTGTCTTGGGAATTAAGGGGAAGCAGCCAGTGTGAGAAGGCGCCATGGAGCAGCGGCATCTCAGGTGGGTTCCCAGAAGGGAACAACGTCTCTGGGGAGCTGTGACCTGCTGTGGCCTTGCTCCACCCGTTCCATTTCCAGCAGCGGTTGGAGATGCTCAGGGAGGCCCTGGTTCTAGAATGAGGTAAGATCCGTTGTTTTAGTTTCCTTCTACTGGGGGTGTCTACCTTGGTTTACCCTCTGTGGTTAAACACCAGTGAACGACTCTGACATATCTGCCAGAATCTTTATCTTAACCTCCAGCATCACCAGCTCCCTGAAGGTGCTTTTAATGGGCATGATCCTTATCTGCAGTTCAAAAATATTTCCAGCTGTGTACCTTCCAGGCCCAGGGCAGAATCAGAGCCCCTGCCCCTGAAGACATGAAGCATGACTGTGAGCTTGCTTTGAGTAGTGAGGATGCATCTAATCTTTATCTTAACCTCCAGCATCACCAGCTCCCTGAAGGTGCTTTTAATGGGCATGGTCCTTATCTGCAGTTCAAAAATATTTCCAGCTGTGTACCTTCCAGGCCCAGGGCAGAATCAGAACCCCTGCCCCTGAAGACATGAAGCATGACTGTGAGCTTGCTTTGAGTAGTGAGGATGCATCTGGAATGCTGGTGCCTGAGGAGTTGTCCCACAGGGCTGCAGCAGCCAGCGAATGTCTCCACACGTGCGGGACTGGTCAGGCTGCTGTGAAATGCTGGATGAAGTTCTGAGATAGAATCAGAAGACCAAGTTTTAAGTGAGAGCCTTGATGAGTTTACATTTGGAAAGAATCAAATGTATTTTTAATACTCACAGAAATTGGAATGAAGAAACACCTTCTAGAATTTTCTGAAGCACAAACAATTCCCTTTGTAAGCTTTTGCCAAAATGTTTCCGATATCATCATATTTATTAGGGAAGAGCCACCCTCTCCTGTTTAGTACAAAGAGCTGAGCAGCTGACCCATAATGACACTATGTACAAAATGGTTAAATCCAGAATCAGAACTCCCAGAATTATAAAGCTGTTGGCTTGGATCATCTGAGCATGATTTTTTTTTTATTATTATTACATAACAGCTATATTGTCACAGAACTGCATTGCTAAGACTCTGCAATCTAAGAGGAAATGGTAGAAGGTGAAGAGGTTTTTATTAAAGTGCTAGATACAAGAGTACAGAATACTCTCCAAACTCACCCTGCACTCTCTTTTCCAAACGCCACCAGTTTCACTCAAAAGAAAGACAACTTACGATTAGGGGAGGGGATGCATGACGCACCTGTTCCTTCCCCTGCAGGGTCTGCTGATTGCAGAAGGGAACGCTTGTGATGTGGGCTGCTCAGTGACCGGCCGGCTCACTCTCGAGTCTTCTGCAGTGTGCTGTGCTCACCCAGACACACGGCCCGCTGAGCTCATCGATCAAGGTCTGACATCGGGCCCACGTGAGTGGAGGGGCACAGATCTAATGGCACTGAGGACGCCTGTCCAATTCTCCATGCAGACAGCAGAACGGGGTGTGTGCTGCACACGCACCATGGCGCTCTCTACGTGCACCCGGGTAGACAGCATTCATACATGTGCACAGATCTCATATGATACATGCAACACCTCACACACGTGTGCGACAGGAGACAGGCACTGCCTCACTGAGATGTGGCTTGAAACCTGGTGAATGTCATCCATGGAGACACTGCTGATCCAAACTGGAACACATTAACAGGCCCCCTGTGGGATCTGGCCTTCCCAGAGAATGTCACTTTTGTCACCTTACACTAAAAGCTTATTGTGCAGCAGGAGCATCGGGAAGAGGAAGCATTTAATGCAGCTTTAGTTTTAATTTTTCAGCTCTGCTGAGGCCTCCCCATCAAGTACTATACAATCCCCGGACTTAGACCCTCCTCTCTGATTAGAGCGACACAACCATTCCCTTTATCCAGCCACGGCGTCTTCTGATGGTGGTTGACGATTTATTCTGGGCATCACTGACCTGCGCTGGAATGCACCCGTTGTCCCGTCGCAGGCGTAATTGACCGAGCAGCAGCTGCTCTCGATGTCCCAAGTATTCACGTGCACCTGGATGACAGAAATCTTCACACTTCTGGGCGAATGCTGAATAGAACGACCTGCTTTGTGAGACATCGCGAGTGGGACTGCATTAATACCTGCCCTTTCTGAAGACCTGAAGTTCCACCTCACTATGACTCCCACTGCAGATGACACATGGCATGTTGGATTATTTTTTCCTTAAGGAGTTTTTGGTTCTGATTTTTTTTTTTTGGTACATTTCTCTCTGTTCACCAGAAGGATATGATTCTGGAAGCTTCTCCCAAACTGGCAAAGCTTTTAAAGATAGCCATTGCACATGCTGACAGGCCCGAGTGAGCAGCTTGTCTGGAGACTACACTGACCAGAGGATAATGAGCTGGCCTCGTGCTCAAGGCCAACTGCAGAAACTTAGAGATGCTTTGCTGGCCTGTTTATAAACCAGTGAGATGGCATACAGCTGTCGCCAGGTGGTTGGCGGGTATTTGTTTTTAAATGTGCCCAGAATTAATTGGCTTATATATGGGTTGGCACTGGGTCCCAACTAGATGCAGCAAGACAGAGCACTGGGAAACGACTCCCTGCTGCACCTTCTGAGTACAGAAGGCAAATATTTGTGTATTCGACGGATGGTGCAGCCTATAATCTTCCATTAAACTGCATATCCCAGTCCCATCTGGAAAGTTCAAAAGAAAACTGTTTCCCAATTATGTGTTCAGCTGATTGTTCTTCGTTTTTATTGTTTCATGGATGGGACTTTTGTGACAATCATCAGCTTGTTTACAAATGTTTTTAATTAAAGCTGGGAGAGGCTGGGAATCAGGATTTTGGATAAACAGCTTGCCACTGAAAAGGGCGTTCCGCGAATGTTTGACAGGACAAGAGTTGTTTTGGTAAACTTTGTCCTAGCAGGAGCAGGGAGATGGGAGGAAAAAGGGAGGAAAGGGAGAGAGGGAAGAGGCAGAGCAGGTGGAGAGGAAGGACCATGCGGGGAAGGCGCCGTGGGATGTGGGGGCCGGGAGGGGTCTTCCCTCGGAGGGCTGGAAGGCCTGCTCTGAGCTCTCTGAGTCTCATCCCACCTCCCCATGGGGCTCCCTGACAGTCGGACAGATATGACCAGAATGCGTGCGCAAGGTGGTAGCTGTGTTTTCATACAAATCCACAACCACAACGCGAATGACTCTGTGGTTTGCTACGTGAGCCGGGGGTGGGGGGGCTGTTTACCAGCTTCCCTGTCTGTCAAACAGTTTATGCTAGTTCAGCTGGTCCAGACCCCAGCACTCAAGGGTGGGGACTCTCGATAGGGGAGCTGCAGACACACCAGGTGGCACCAGGTCCCCAAGTGCATGGTCTCACTCTTAGAGAGACATTGGGCTCACTCTTGGCTCAGCGTCTGCCCTGAGACCCACCCACACCATCTGCCAGCCTGTTAGCTCTTGTCTCAGCGTCCGGCCAGTTCTCCACTCTCCACGAGTGGAGAGTCAGTGGGTAATTTAAACGTCACTTCTGTTTGGCTTCCAAAGAATGGTCTTCCAGCTGGATGGAGCTTCAGCTCCTATTAAAGTTGGCTTCACGCCCTGGCCTTGAAGATAAGGAGGACCAGAAATTTGGGGGTGGAAGGGAAAACCAAACCCCGATGGCAGATAGCAGCCAAGAAGAGGGGTGGACACAGGGCGAGCAGTGAGCTGCCTGGCAGTGTCCTGTCCTCGCTGGTTACTCACAAGCCCCGGTGTCCCCTGTCACCTCTTCTCTTATCGTGTTGGAGCACATTGTCAAGTGAGTGAGTCCATTCTGATTCTGACAGCTTTCACAACACCATCAGACACGCCAGCAGAGGAGCATTCCAGAAGTCTCGTTCTTGGCTGCTGTGGGGTGTGCGCCCCCCCTCCCCAAGGCCCTCCCTTCCCAGGGAACTGGGTTCTCAATTTCAGAGCTTACGGACAAGGCGGGGTGAAGTAGGCTGCTGGGTCTAAGGTCATGGCCAGGCAGCGGTCTGTCGCCAGCCTCGCAGAGCAGAGCAGAAGCGTCAGGCTGTGTCCACGCGTACGTCATGCTGCCCATGCTGGGCTCTACCTTCAAGGGCTGATGGAAATCGATCCTCCTGTGGGTAACTTCAGGCCAGCCCATAGGATCCATCGTTTCCATAGCAACTGGGGTACTTCAGAGTGGAGACAAGAAAGGCTGGAAAGGGGAACAAAAGACACAGCAAAGCCACAGTGGCAGCTGTTCCTGCACGCCCCGTCAAAAGGCATCTGCGTCCTTCACAGACGTGCCCTGCCCTAGGAATCGATCCCGGCACCCAGGAACAACACTCCTGAACCACCACTGAATGACTTACCTGCTGTGCTCTGAGGAGCCCAGGCTGCCCCAGGGATAACTCCTTGACTGTACAAGTCCTTTTCACATGGAACGTGGATAAACCTTCTCGTACTGAAATTAGGAGGGTGGGAGCAGCAGGGCAGTTTGTAGGTGGAGCTCATGCCCAAGCAGGGTGGAGGGCTGGGGCAGGAGAGGCCGGTGCACCAGCCTAGGGGGGCGATCTGGATTCGCGGGAAGCCTGGGACTCGGGGTGGATCCCGCAAAAGCTCTGTGTGTGGTGTCCGCAGCTCCCTCTCATCAATGCCCTTGGCAGGTGCTCTCAGACCTGATGCCAGCCTCCTGCCCTCCTTGGCTGCTCTGGGGTTGGGGGGTCTGATTTGTAAACAGGAAGGTAAAAATAGCTAAAAAGTCACAAAGTGCTTTCTTGCCTTCCAAAGTGCACAAAGGAGGTGCTCACAGTCTTATGCCAAAAAGCAGGTCCCTACGGGTAGCAGATGCGGCTTTGTTCGTTGTGAGAAAGGCATCATTTTCTGAATCAGGAGAAAATTGAATGAATTCTTCCTTACCCTGAGGCTTGGGTCATGATTCCTGCTGGAAGGTTCTGGTGGCCTTCTCGTCCTGGACAAGGAGAGGTTGGTCCATCCTGCCCTTGGAGTAGTGGCGGTGTTTGACCTTGATGAGGGCTTGAGAGGACTCTACCAGTTCCAGGAATGAGTTCATCTGACCCCAGGCCAGTGAGGCAGGAGCTGGGCTCGGCTTTCGCAGGAATCAGAAAACTCCTGGAGGCTGATGACCGTGGCCTGACCTTGGCTGGTGACCTTGTCCGCAGAGGTAAAGGATCCGACTCACCACGTCCTCACAGCAGTTCTGAGCCAGGCCGGACAGCACCCGTATCTGAGCGTCCAGACCAGACACTCCTGCCCCCATGAGTGCTGGCCCTGCAGGGCAGAACACATTTATTAAGCACATAAAAACGCCTGCACATGCACAGGAGAGCGCGCGGTGATGTAGGGGTGCACGTGTCCCACCATCGCTCAGACCTGAGCGGAGCTGCTCAGCCTCATCATCTGGCAGGGGAGGAGCAGGAGAGACTTCACACTGGGAAAATCACGCCGTAAGATTTCTTTATGGAGCACCCTTCTAGGATATCACAGGCCTGAAGACAGCTAAAAAGTGATGGTTAGGAAAGACTGAGGTAATAAATTGATTTTTTTTTTTTTTTTACCCTGCTTGATTCCATACCATTGTGAATCATATTCTCTCCAGGTATCCTGGAAATGACAAAATGTGATCACCCTTTCTGGCAGTGGACTGCCACCAGCCCGCCCATCACAGGGTGGAGGTGGGCAACGCGGTAGACCCGTCCCCAGCTCCTCCACCCCACCTGCCGGCCACGGCGCCCACGCAGCTGAGCAAGACCCTCCGAAACAGGATGACTCAGCTGAGAACTCTAATGGACAATCTGTCCTTGCAGGAGAGAGAGGTCGGATGAGTCAGTGGGTGGATGTTTTCGTTTCTAATCTGGACACTTTGTTGTGGGGTGAGCACCACGCAGTGAGGGAGCAGACCCGGATTTCTGGGAACATTAAGGAAAACAAGAGCATGGGCTGGCTCCGTGCTCAGTGCTGCGGCGTGTCACGGTGACTGCAGGGCCCCTCTGCCAGCAGCGGGCAATGTGGTGGGTGGGAGTGGAGGGCACTCCACGGTGGCCCCGACGGGTTCTCCTGCGGAGGAAGGACCAGAGCTCCCAGGTGCCTGCGAGAACTGCTTTGCTGGTGACGTGTCCCAGTGCTCCATGTGCCTCATCACTTCTGTTCACTCTGGTCTCTTTAAGACTCTTCCAAAGGTTATTTATCAAATGCCAGACCCAGCTTGATGTGCAGTTAAGAGCTTCAGCAATTATGGGCATGAAAGGAGATCAGCTTTGAATTCCTGTGGGAGTGCACCAGTGGACTGCCCTTGTCCTAATGAGGCCACAAACGGATGTCCTAAATGGGATGGGCGACATCCCCACTCTGTAAATTGTCAGACCACTGCTGTACTCAGGGTGGGAAGGTGGGGCCTCCAGGGAGGAAAAGGGAAGAGAGTGGGGTCCCCTGCAGTGTCCCTCTTGGGACACCCACCCCAGCGCGTGGGTCCCGAGCACAGGCTGAGCACACGCCTGTCTCTCTCTGGCCACGCTGCCTTCATTTGGCGATAGATCTCCAGGATGGCGAAGTGAGAGCTGCCCTGCTCCCAGGTTATGCAAGCATTTCAGGCAGGGCTTTGGAGCATCTACTATTTACCAAGGATTGTTCTAGAAGTGGGGGCCCCACAGTAAATAATACCAGAAGTCTCTGCCCCAGCAGTGTGGAAGTCTGGCAGGAAGACAAAGAGGCATGACAGGTGTGACCAGCTGCCCACTTGTGGGGCAGAGTCTGGAGGAGGGAAGGACAGGGCTGGCCAGAGGTCACATGCAGTCCCTGAGGGCTGTGGCCAGGAGTGAGGGATGAGAGGTTCAGGAGGGTGTGAGACCTTGAGGTGTCATCCTACAAAGATGGACAGGAGGGTCTCAGGGTCACTTGAAGGAGCCTGTGCTCTGCCACCTCTTCCATGCTGGGGCCTCTACAGCTCAGTAGCAGCAGAACCAGGGAGGCAGGGGTGGCCCTGGGCCCCAGGACACAGTCCTCTGTGGAGAACTTTTAGGAGTGTTCAGAGGGGCAGGTTTGCAGGGCACAGAGGCTCAGAAGGAGGGTCCAAGGAACTCAAATGGAGCCCAGAGTTTTCCTTACTTACCTTAGCCAGTGAACAGGAAAGCAAAGACCCTGTGGGTTTCTGGTAGCAGGTGCTGGTGTGAGCGATCGGGCACAGAGACAGTGGTTCAGGAGACGGGCGCCCCTGCGCCCACCCTCCATGGCATGCCCACACTCACCGCTGCTCCTGTCCCTGGCCAGTGAGCTCCACGTTATTTTTTGAGACCCAGTTAAACTGCCATGTTTTTCAGTAACTTTATTTGGTTCCACATTGCCCACATTCCTGCCCTTGAAAGGGCCATCGCTTCGTAGCTCTGATCCCCACCACGGTGAATCCTTGCAAAGGGGTTTATATGGTCTCTGTCTCCACTTCCTCTCCCCTCATTCTCTACTCAACTGACTGTCATCCGGATTCTCGCCTTGGACATGACACATGTCAATGTCCCCAGAACACCTCCAGCACCCACTAGTTTGCTCAGCACCTTGGCAAGAGTCTCCACAGCTGGTCTCCCCTTTACCGAAATGCTTTCTTCTCCCGGCTGCTTTAACATTCCATGTCCCCATAATTTATTCTCACTTTCTCTTTTACCTGACTGGAGTAGAAAATCTCCTAATTCGTGGGCGGCAGGTGCAGTGCTCAGGAGGGTTTTGCCTCAGTAGTGGGATAATTAGTCATACATTAAAAGCTGCTCTGGCCCCAATTAAGAGAGCTTAAAAGCAAGTATCTGAAAAGATCTAATTGTTTCCAAGTAACCTAACTGTATCCCAGAACAAGGCTAAAAAAATATTAGCACTCAGTAAGGTCAATTTTACAATATCTAGCATCTAATCAAAAATTATGAGGAATGCAAAGAAACAGGAAAATACAACCCACAATAGAGAAAAATTAATCATCCAGAACTAATCCACAAGTGATGAAGATCAAACAGGTAAATATATTAAAACAGTTATTGTAAGTGTGTTTCATATTTTGGGGAAGCCAGAGGAAAGACTGAACATAGTGAGCAGAATTACTGAAAATGTAAGAAGATCCAATCGAACTTCTAGAGATGAAAACTACATTGTCTGCGGTTCAAATGTACTGAATGGGATTAATGGCAGATCAGACATCACAGAAGAAAAGATCAGTTAAATCGAAGACATAATCACAGCATCTATCCAAAATGAAGCACACAGAGAATAAAACAGTAAAAAAAAAAAATGAAAACAGCATCAGTGAGCTGTGCTCAAGTAGTTTAATTTACAATATACATGCTTACCCTAAAAGAGATAAGAGAGAGAGGGAGGCAGAAATAGTTTAAAATAACCCCAAAATTAAGAAACCTGGTGTAAACTGCAAGCCTGTGTATCCAAGAAGCCGAATGAACCTAAGCACAATAAGCATGAAGAGAACTAGTCTCGAGCACAGCTAGCTACATTGTTCAAAATCAATCCTAACAGAGGAAAATCAAATATTTACAGACTAGTAATTCAATGAGGGATTAATATCCATAATACGCAAGGAACTCAGATAGCAAGTAAATAACAGTAAATAGATTAACAAATAGATAACTCCACAGCAAATAAATAAATAAATAAATAATCCAATTGAAAATAAGCAAATGGGGAGAGGTTGATTAATGGACACAAAATGATAGGAAAAATAAATTCTATTGGTATACAGTCGAGCTAGGAATCTATAATTAACAATAATTTACTTCATGCTATCAAGTGGCTAGAAGAAAGGAGATCAAATGTTCATATCACAAATAAATAAGTATTGCAGTGATGAGTACGATAAACACCCTGATTTAATCATCACACATTGTATACATGTATTGAAATAGACCTCTGTATCCCATAAATACGTATAATCAACGTTTCAATTTTTTAAAAAAATGGACAAAAGACCTGAGTAGACATTTCTCCAAGGAAGACATACAAATGGCCAACAGACACAGGAAAAAATGCTCAACATCACTAATCATCAGGAAAATGCAAATTAAAACCACGCCGAGATATCATCTCACCTATTTAGAATGGCTATTATCAAAAAAGACAGAAAATGACACATGCTTATGAGGATGTAAAGAAAGGGGACGCTTACACACTGTTGGTGGGGATGTAGATTAATACAGCCATTATGGGAAAAGTACAGAAGTTCCTCAAGAAAACTAAAAATAGAACCACCAATGATCCAGCAATCCCACTGCCGGGTATATATGCAAAGGAAATATACCTTTCTATACTGAAATATATAAAGTACACTGAGTAAGTACCTGCAATCCCTTGATTCTTGCAGCACTATTTATAGTAGGTAGATATGGAATCAACCTAAGTGTCCACCAGCAGATGAATGGATAAAAAAAAA
>NW_007730825.1:6612-7983 GCF_000696425.1 Galeopterus variegatus | reverse complement strand
AAAAAAAAAGTGGTGTAGAAACACAATGAAATACTGTTCAGCCATAAAAAGGAATGAAATCCTGTCATTCACGGCAACACAGATGAGCCTGGAAGACATTATGTTAAGTGAAACAAGTCAGACACAGAAAGGTAAATACTGCATGTTCTCACTCATATGTGGAAGCTAAAAAAGTAAAGAGTAGAATTGTGGTTACTAGAGGCCGGGAAGGGGGAGCGGGGACAGGAGAGGTTGGTTGACAGACGCGAACTCACAACTGGATAGGAGGAGTAAGTTCTCATGTTCTGTAGCAGCACTAGGTGACTATAATTAACAATAATTTATTGTATATTTTTAAATGGCTAGAAGAGAGGAGTTCAAATGTTCTCAAAGCAAAGAAATGATAAATATTTGCAGTGATATACATGCTAAGTACCCTGATTTGATCATTACACATTACAGATATGTATCAAAATATCATTCTGTACCACATAAATATGCTCATTATTGTCAATTGAAAAGGTCTAAATATTTTTTTGAGAAAAGAAAATCTTAAAACACCCAGAGAAAAAAGACACATTACACACAAAAGAACACAGCTAATAATGAAGTAAAATTTCTTGTTGGAAACACTGTAAGCTGGAAGACATAGGAGCAACACCTTTAAGTTAGTGGACAGGGATGGGGGTGGGACCTGTCAATCTAGAATTCTATCCTCAGTGAAAACATGGCCAGACGCCAAGGCTCTTAGAAGACACGCAAATAGTTTGGGTCTATTTATTTGCTGTATCTATTTATCTATTTTACCATTATTATTATCATCATTAGTGCAACAGGAACCCACTACAGGCTTTAAAGCAGGAGAGTGACAGACGACTTACGTTTTTAGTTCAGGTCTGTGGTGCTGAATTCCTCCAGCTTTTGTGTGTCTGAAAATTTCTCTATTTCTTCATCTTCAAAATACATTCCTTTCTTGGGCATTATGCATAGAAAGAAGTCACATGGCCAAGTACATTTGGGGAAAATGCATTCTATACACTTCTTGCATCTTCACATGCTTAATACCTCTGCAAAGCCCTGCACTATACAAAAGTTATCACCTTCGAGTATACTTTATGTTTAATTTGGTATACATCTTAATTAAGACTCAAGATACCTAATGTGGAAAACATCTAGCCCCCAGACCCCATCCTAGAGAACTAACAATACTGCTGTGCAGTACTGGGATCTAGGTTACTTCCACATCTCACTGTAGGTCCCCCCAGGGTAGGTACAGTGTCTCCTTTACCTTTGGAATTACTAGCCCGGGAATTGGAACATACTTCACATGCTAAGAATGTCTATAACCCTAATATATTTTGTTTTCTATTGAGATGACCTCATGTTTCTTAT
>NW_007730825.1:3266-6243 GCF_000696425.1 Galeopterus variegatus | reverse complement strand
TAAGAATGTCTATAACCCTAATATATTTTGTTTTCTATTGAGATGACCTCATGTTTCTTATTAGGATAACAATGTAATGCAATAAAGGAGAATATTAACTAACTCCAGTTTTCTTAGGGTAAACTCTATATTCTAAATATAGTGTCATTCACATGTCTGTTAGGTGTCTTTAATGGGGCAAACCTTTTCTGATATCTAGAAATATAGTAACAAATGAGCAAAGTCCTCACTGAGCTAACATTCTGGGTAGGGAAGACAAAATAAACAGGTAAACAAAATTGCAGAACAGTAATGAGTTATATAAGCAAGGATAATAGGTGGAGATGGGAAAGAGTGGGGATTGGTGGCTATATTTTTGAACCTAAAACCATTTTTAAAATGCATGTTTTAATCCATCCATCCATTGATGGACAGTTAGATTCATTCCACCTCTCAGCTATTGTGAACAGTGCTGCGGTGAGCACGGGACTGCAGGTGTCTTTTTGATATATCGGTTTTATTTCCTTTGAGTATATATCCAGTAGTGAGATAGCTGGATTAAAAACTAAATAAATAAATAAGTAACAAACCAACCAACAAACAAAAAAAAAACTGTGGTATGTCTACACAATGGAATATTACTCAGCTATTAAAAAAAAATGACACCCTATCATTTGCAGCAACATGGATGAAACTGGAGACCATCATGTTAAGTGAAGCAAGTCAGGCACAGACAGACAAATACCACATGATGTCACTCATATGTCAAATCAAAAAGAGAAAAAAAACAAGAAAAGTGGTTCTCATAAACGTGGAAAGTAGAATAATTGTTACTGGAGGTGGGGGAGGGAGAGGAAAGTGGTGGATTAATGGGTACAGAACCCTGCTGTCTACCCTAAGTGAGTCATTGTGCAGGAAATGCACGTACTGAAATACACTGTACCCCACAAAATATGTGCAAGTAAGTGTTAAAATATTCTGAAGAAAATTTAAAAAGGTATGAATTCGAGATTTACCTGTTAACTATGAGGCATTAACACAGGAAACATTGATTACAAAAATCACATGCATAAAAGTATGTACAATAAATTATCATTTGTATTTTAAAATACAGTCCTATATAGATGCATGCATTATTTGTATGTAAGTATGTGCTATGTGATTATATATAGCAGAAAAATATTGAATGTAAAATATACAAATATATAATTAGGTTATTTTAATGTGAGAAAATTTAGTGTGGATGGAGTAGAAGAATGAGCCAAGCAAAAAATTATATATTTTTAAATAAATACAAAATGAAATATTAAGTGAAAAACCCAATAGAGATCCCTCCTCTGCTCAGTCACCCCCACTCACAGATTTATCACTACCAGCTTCACCACAAAAGAAAACTTCACCAGGTTCATCAGGTGTTACTGATCACAGTTCAATTTTCCCTCTGTCCTGCTACTCTTTCTACCCCTTTACAGGCTGTGATCCCTGGAGGATCAATACGATTTTTCATCCTGAACTCCATCTTAGCTCTGACTTCCAAAAAACCCAGCCTGTGACACTCCGCATGATACACAGCGTCTATGAAATAATATACTAACATATCATATTTACAGATTAAGAATGTTCTTTCTTTTAGAAATAAGACAATGTTGGTTTTCATCACTGAATTCTACAAGATATTAGATTTGCTAGAGAGAAAGGTAAAATTAAAAAATAAATTAAAATGTAAGCCATGAAAAGAATGAAATGAAATTGTCGACATAGCAGATATGAGATTCTGTCAACAGTTTTCAAATGAATAGGAGAGTTCAGTGAGGTTGCTAGATATGAGATAAATCACAAAGATCAAAAGCTCTCCTAGACACAGAAACATCCATTAGAAGCATAATTTTAAAGAAGCTCTTGTCACATAGAAACACACACACAAAATGTAACCTATCAAAAAAGAACTTCTGGTGAAAAAAAAAAATTAAAGCCTTTTTTAGAAATATAAAAACCAGCTCAACTAAGCATGTTGCAGATCTAGACAAACTAATGCTAAAAATACATATGCAAGTCCAAAGGGACAAAAATTGCGAAAACAGATTATAATAATAAGGGGAGAATTAAACTGTCATTATAGCAGACATCAATACTATTATAAAGTTACACTAATTAAAACCATGATGTACTAGTACAGGAAATAGACATATAGAACAAAGGCATATGCAAGGTCCAAAACACAGATTTGTTCATGTGTGACCAAGAAGGCTGTAAAAATTAGTGGGAAAGGAAGACTCTGCTTAGTTAATGGTACAGAAACAAGTGGGAAAATAAATTCCAGGTAAATTAAAGACTAAATGTGGAAAGCAAAACTTTAAGACTTTTTCTAGAAAATGTAGAATTCCAATATTATTTGAGAGTAGGAAAATTTTTTTAATAAAGTCAAAGGAAAAAAAACCTTTGGAAAATATTAATTTAATTAAATTGGAACGAATGATATACAATGTATATTTAAAACACATAGAATACAGAGCAAATTATACAAATTAAAAATTATTTAAAAAAGAGAACCACCCAACAGAGAAATGGACAAAGAATATGTACAGAAAATGTGAAAGGAAATTCAAAGACTCAGAAACATAAAATAATTCTCAGACTCACTAGCAGTCAAAGGAAAATAGCATTAAAACCAAAAGACTGGCTTCGGATTGACAGACTTTACATTCTGTTTCAAGTGTTGACAAAACTGTAGAGCAATGATGCTGACTGGAGATTCAATAGGTAAAAATCTGGGAAAAATCTAATAATATTAAAGATTCTAACACCGTCCACCGTGCACTTTTATTCTTAGGTATATAGTCACAAGAAATTTGAAAACTTTCCAGACATTCATGTGTAAAGATACTTATAACATCATATGTGGGAGATAAGAGAGAAAGAAGGAAGGAAAGAAAGACCACAGTGGTGTGTTGGACTAGGAGAGGGAGAGAGAACTTTCCTAGGGATACAAAGTGGAGTG
>NW_007730825.1:0-1540 GCF_000696425.1 Galeopterus variegatus | reverse complement strand
GCAGGAGCGCCGCCGCACTTCCCAAGCGGTGCACTATCCAGTGCGCCACCGGGCCGGCCCTGTGGTGAATTTTTTCAAGCAGTTAAAGAATAATTACTATTGGTTCTTCAGAAACTCTTGCAAAAAATAAAAAAGAACAAACCACTTCCCAACTCATTCTATAAGGCCAGTATTATCCTGGTGAGACAGGACATGCTGAGTTTCTCTGGAGTTGGGTTTCAGGCCACTCCCTTGGGTCTCAGCCACTCCCACAGGACTCAAGCCCCTCCTCTGAGTCCTGAGCTATTGTTGCTTATTGCACCTACTTTGGCACCAACACATGGAGATTGAGCCTGCAGGAGGTAGACTTATGTAATTCCAGTGGCTGAGCATGCTCAGTAGAAAGGAGTTTATCCTATGAATGGCTTCAACTAGAGGTGCGAGAGAACACCTAACATATTTTAAGTGCATTAGGTAGAATTTGACCACTGAGCATGCTCTGAAGACACCAATTGAGCATGTGCAAGACTAGGTTACATAACCTGTTACATAACTGAGAACCACCCCCTTGGTTGAACATTCATTAGATACATAAATATGTATAGAATAGCCAACCATCAAGGTAGAATCCAGGAAGAGGGCAGGGCTATTGTTCATTCCTTCTGGAGCTAGCCCAGAGTTTGCCTGTGAGGTGTGTATACCTACCCTTTTGTGTTAAAGCTGCTGTTTGCTCTGGAGCCACCCTGAACTTTCCCTGTGAAGTGCATGTTTCTTACTTTTGTATTACACTTGCTGAGGCTGCCATTCACCCTCTGGAGCCAGCCCGCACTTTGTCTGTAGAACATGTGTTTCTTATTCTTTGCATTAAACCTGTTCTTGTTTTCTACTACAACTCTGCTCTTGAATTCTTTCCTGTGGTGTCGTCAAGAACCTGTTAGAGGATAGGGTGTGTTGGGATCAGTCATTGGGCCTCCTCAGACCCTCTCCTTGGGTAACACTGGTACCAAAACTAGACAAACATGTAGCAAAACATGAAAAGTACTAAACAACATGCTTTATGGATAATAATGAAAAAAATTTAAAATAAAATAATAAAAAACAAAATCCAGCAACACATAAAAGAATCGTACTTGTACACCATGACTAAGTAGGATTTATCCCTGGAATTCAAGGTTGGTTTAACACCTGAACACTAATTACTATAATACACCATATCAAAAGAATAAAGAACAAAATCCACATGATTATTTTAATATTACATAAAAAGTATTTTACAAAATCTAACATCCATTCATGATTAAAACACTCAACAAAACAGAAATAGAAGAGAATTTCTTTAACATGATAAAGGGCAGGTAAAGAAAATCTGTAGCTAACATCATAATTCATAATGAAAGATGATGCTTTACTTCCAAGCTCAGGAACATGACAGGGAAGTCTGCTCCTGCTGTTTCTGTTCTATTCCATTGTACTGGAGCTGCTAGCCAGGGAAATCACACAAGAAAATAAGATAAAAGCATCTATATTGGAAATAAAGTAGTAAAACTAACTCTATTCACAG
>NW_007730824.1:156120-179489 GCF_000696425.1 Galeopterus variegatus | reverse complement strand
TATATATATATATATATATATATATATATATATTTAAATATTTATTGATGAAAGTATAAGGATGTCTGGGATTAGTTTTAAAATATTGCAGTGATACATCCATACAATGGAATACTATTTAGAAATAAAAAGCAATGAAGTTCTGCTACATGTTACAACGTGGATAAACCTCACAAACATTATGCTCAGTGAAAGAAGCCAAACACAAAAGAACACATATTGTACAATTCCATTTATATGAAATGTCTGGAAAAGGCAAATCTACAGAGACAGAAAGTAGATTAGTCCTGAACTAGAGCTGAGCATGGGAATGGGTCTGGAAACAGGTTTTTTAGGGGGGTGAAGAAAAAGTTTTAAAATTAGACTGTGGTGATGGTTGCTGAACTAGGTAAATATACAGAAATTGATAACTAGTGCACTTAAAACAGGTGAATTTTATGGCACATAAATTATATCTCAATAAAGCCGTTAATAAAGAAAACATTCTAGTGCAGGAGGGCAGGAAATGGGTGGACACGGATGAGCCAGACTAGCCAGGAGTTGACATTTGATTGAAGCAGGGTAGAAGACACATGAGAGGTCATGACACTATTCTTTCTTTGTGTATATGCTTGAAATTGTATTTAATAAATATTTATTGAACAAATTAATTAATATTTCATGGGATTTGTCCCAATTTCACAAGAACAGTTCTCTGTAGATTTCCCAGGAAAAGTAGAGAGCCACAAATCAGTCAGTGAATTACCTACCTAGATGCCTCAGTCCCTAGGGGCCCTCTCTTAGAGGGTCTATCACTTACCTGCGGTAAGGGACAGGCTCTCCCTGTCCCCAGATCACACTTTTCCTGAGGTGTTTGTGGACAGGAGGTGCATTGGAGATTTTGGGGCTTTGGGGTCCTGGGTCTCCAGTGGACAGCATGCTGGAGGCTTCACTTTCTCGAGACCCAACTGAGAGGGCCCTTGAGATCTCACTTACCTGTCACTCCCACGGCAGATACGGGGCCCATGCGCTGCCCCTCGTGGAGGCCGTACAGGTGCATCTTGTACTTGTGCTCAGGCTCCAGGTCCCCCACGGTGACCTCACTCTCCTCGCCTCCAACACGCACCACCTGGGGCTGCCCATCCCTGTCCTTGTACTGGATGGTGAAGGAGTCGAAGTGGCCCTGGGGGACAGTCCAGGAAAGGCTCAGAGAGTCTGGGGACGATCCTGTCACCGTCAGCTCTCCCAGAACTGGCTCCTCAGGGGGCTCCAGGGACTCTGTGCTGAGTTCTGTGGGGCTGGGGATCTCGTCCACCTCTGTGGGGGCGGGGGTCTCTTCTTCTGGAGCTGAGGAGGGGAAACAGAGAGGGTGAGGCAGGGTGCCTGGGGATGTCCTGGGATCTTGGAGAGAAGGATGGACCAGCCTTGACCACGACTGGGGGCCCTGAGGTCAGTTCACACAAGCCCATCTGGGGCTCGGTGGTCCTGCTAGTCTGACAGCTACCAAACATGCCCAGGCTCCGGGGTCAACTGTGGGCTCCCAGGGTAGCCACCACCACAACACAGCTCTCCATGGCCCCTGCCTACCCAGGAGGAGCCACGGTCAAGCACAGAGGACGGACAAAGGGAGCCACAGCCTCAGCCCCAGCAGGTCTGTGGTACTGACTAAGACCCTGAACCATGCCCCGTTTAGTTGTCCCCAAAGAGCATGAGGGTGACCCTTCCACTACGTCCCACCCTGGGGCTCCCCTATCCACTCACCCGTCACCCCTGTGACAGAGACGGGGCCCACACGCTGGCCACCGTGGAAGCCATACAGGTTCATCTTGTACTTGTGGTCTGGCTCCAGGCCTGAGACAGTGACCCCATCCTCATGCCCTGGCACCCACATTGCCTTGGGCTGCCCGTCCCCATTCCTGTACTGGACCAGGAAGTGATCAAACTGGCCCTCGGGGACTGTCCAGGAGAGGCTCAGGGAGTCAGGGGTGGCGTCTGTCACAGTCAGTTCCCCCAGGTGCGGCTTGAGGGGAGGCTCTGGGGTCATGGTGGGAGGTTCTGAGGGCTGATCATCCTCTTCCCGTGGGACTGAACAAAAACATGAAGAGTAAGAAGGACACTAGAGAGGGGCAGGGTTCCACGGGGACTTGCCTCTCCTCCGAATTCTCCCAGCCATCTGGAAGGATGCAGAGTGGGCAGAGTTCTCCCTCACCTGTCAGGGCCTCGATATGGGCAGAACCCACACGCTTCCCATCATGGAAACCATACAGGGTCACCAGGTATCTGTGGTCGGATTCCAGGCCGGAGAGGGTGATGTCATTCTGGTCACTCCCTATACTGACCACTTGGAGTTGCCCATCTCTATCTGTGGACTGGACCTCGAAGGAGTCAAATTCTCCCTCAATCACTGTCCAGGAGAGATGCAGGGTGTGTGGTGTGGCTTCCTCCACCGTCAGCTCCCCAAGGCGGGGCTCAGGTGCAGGAGGGGCTGGTGCAGAGGTTTCCGCTTCTTCCCTAGGGGCTGGTTCGGAGAGACAGTTAGAGATGGATGACTGGTCTGTCGCTGCACCAAGGCTCTCAGGAGGAGGGAGCAGGGAAGAGGAAGGAGGAAAGGAGGGAAGGAGGGAAGGAAGTAAAGGCAAAAGGTTAGCAATAAAAGGAACAGCTTTTGACATACACAGATGAATTTCAAAAGCAGTATGCTAAGTGCAAGAAGCTTTTAAATACAAGAGACTACGGGCCGGCCTGTGGCTCACTCGGGAGAATGCGGTGCTGATACACCAAGGCCACGGGTTCGGATCCCATATAGGGATGGCTGGTTTGCTCACTGGGTGAGCGTGGTGCTGACAACACTAAGTCAAGGGTTAAGATCCCTTTACCGGTCATCTTTAAAAAATAAATAAATAAATAATAAATAAATAAATAAATACAAGAGATTACATATTGTATGTTTCTGTTAAATGAAATGATTAAAAAAGCAAACGATATAACAATAGAAAGCAGATCAGTGGTTGCCGGGAGGGTGGGGTTGGGGGAGCTGACTGCAAGGGGACACAAGGAAACTTTTTGGGTTGATGGAAATGTTCTATATCTCAATTGTGGTCAAGGTTTTATGACATGCATTTGCCAAAACTCATTGAATTGTTCCCTTAAAAGGGGTGAATTTTACTATATGCAAATTATGCTTTTATACAGCTGATCCCTTCTCCCAAAAGAGGGGAAGTGGGAAGCTCAGAGGTCTTATGGCTCAGTCAGATCAGGAGAGCCAGGTGGGAAGAAGGCACAGGTTTTTCCGCTGCTGCTGCACTCACCAGTCACGGCGATGGCCGAGATGGGACCCACACGCTTGCCGTCATGCTGCCCGTAGAGCAGTAGCTTGTACCTGCGGGCGGGGTCCAGGCCCAAGATGCTGACCTCCCGGAGGCTGCCCTCCACGGGCACCACCTGGGGCTGCCCATCCCTGTCCTTGTACTGGACCACAAAGGAGTCAAATTGGCCTTCAGAGACCATCCATGAGATGCCTATGGAATCCGGCGTCACACTGGTCACCTGCAGCTCCTCTCCCAGACGGGGTTTTGGGGGATGCTTTGTTCCAGGATCATCCACAGCACTCTGGGACTCTGAGATGGAGACATGAAGTGGAAATGGCTAAGCTGTTTCTGGAAGCCTGGGTGACCTCAAAGGACAAGATGGAGAGATCTGGAGACAGGGCTGTGCATGGTTGAGTCCCACAGGACTGGTGCTATGGGCTTGTGCAAGGACATGGGGGAGCTGGATCTGAGCCAAAGTGGCCGGGGCCAAGCAGTGGTAATGGCAGACACCACAAGTGGCCACCTGCTGTCCTGGGCCCCCGGGGGCAGAGCAGGGCCCTGCAGAGGATGTCCCTCACCCGTAGTGCCGTCAGCAGTGAGGGGGCCGTGGCGCTTCTTGCCCAGGAGGCCATAAAGGAGGAATCTGTACTTTCGGCCCACGTCCAGAGGGGCAATGGTGACTGAGCGCTCATGGCCCTCCACAGGCACCACCCGGGGCCCGTCTTTGTCCTTGAACTGGACCACAAAAGAGTCGAACTGGCCCTCGGGGACTGTCCAGGAGAGGCGCAGTGAGTCTGGGGTGGGGTCTGCCACCCACAGCTCCCCGAGGCGGGGTGGGGCCCCTGGGCTGGTGTCACTTCGGGCAGCTGAAAGAGAGGAAAGGTTCTTGTGTTTACTTTTTCCAAAATGACTCCTTAACTGCCTCCTTCTGGGGTTGGAAAAGACCCAGAACTGCGCAAATGGTCGGTGCTTCCCTGAAATATTTCCACCACCCTCCCATCCTTACCACCATCTCCAACTGGCCCATGCCTCCCTCCACTTGACAAGTGTGGGGAGGGGTCTTCTGTCCTGAGTCATCTCTGGGAAAATAAGAGTCCCTAGCTTCCCTCCTTGTCTTATTCCTCCAGCTCCCCAGACTCTTCCCACCTCTTAGAGACTATCCCTAGCAGGGTACGGCTCATCCCAGACTTCTACCCAGGAGCTCACACTTTGTGATTTGGCTGGCCCCTGGGGAAATGGGGTGCGGGATACAGGACCCCTGACGGGGGCAGACAGCAGGTGGGGAGGCAGGATCTTATGACTGGGGTGGTTCTTGCGCCACTCGTTCTACACCAGCCAGACTCAGAGGTAAGACTCCCCCAGGGCCTGGTGGAGGAGCGGGGGCTGCCTGCGAGTGTGTGTTGGGGGGGAGTTGAAGGAAGGAGTACAGACGGGGAAAGGGCCTGGTGTCTGCTGAGGAGCCATCCCAGGGCCTGGGAAGGAGCCGGCCTGCTGCCTTCTTGGACAGCGAGGGCGCTGACGCATGCTTATTGCGAGAGTTTTCTGGCAACGGCGAGCCTCCAGGGGCAGGAGAGGGCCTGGACTGAACCCCAGGAAAGGGGCACAGCTGGGCTGGGCTCCTCTGATTCCCAGTTTCTGAGGCTCCAGGAGGAGGGCAGAGGAGGAAGGGGAGCCTCTGTGGGAGGCAGATATGGGACCAGATGGGCCTGAGCCAAGAGGGTGAGAAGCTAGGTGAGAGTCAGAGGGGAGACAGTGAAATTCAGAAGGCGACAGCCTTGCATGGCCCAGGGAGGAGGAAGGGCTTCTGGCTATCCTCGACCCCTTGCCCAGCACCCTAGTCTCCCACCTTCCATCCTCCAGGAAGGGGCCTGCAGGGTCTTCACCATCCAGCAGAAGTAGAAATTATGAGAGGAGAGGAAAAGTCAGCAGGGGAGGAGAGACTCAGGAACTAGCCCCATTCTCCCGATCTTTGTCTGCTTTGGACTGGGCAGGTAGCATGGCTTTTCAAATGACAGGAAAGACCTGGCAGAAGGGAGTGCGAAGAAGGAAGGAAGAAAGGAAGGCTGGTGCTTGGGGCCTCTCACCTGTCCTTGCCTCCACAGAGACTGGGCTGAGTCGTTTCCCATCCCAGATCCCGAACAGCAGGAACTTGTACTTGCGGGAGGGCTCCAGGCCGGGGACTGTGACCTCACGCTGGTCTGCAGACGCCAGCATTACCTGGGGCTGTCCGTCCCTGTCCTTGTACTGGACCACAAAGGAGTCGAATTTGCCCTCAGGGACTGTCCACAAGAGGCCCACGGAGTCGGGAGTCACATCCGTCACTGTCAGCTCCCCCAGGCGTGGCTCCAGAGGGGGTTTGGAGGTGGCTGGGGCTGGTGGGAGGGGAGCTGGGATCCGGGAAGACAAAGAACACAGGAGATCTCTGAGGGGAGAACTATTGTGCTCCGAGGCCTCAGGGGACTGTGAGCTGAGTTGGGGAACAGTTACATCTTTATTTTCACTGACTTCTAACTGAAATGAAGTATTTCCTTCAATGATCAACACAGGAAACTAACCACAATAGTAGTATTGTTACTTTGTCACCAGTAGAAATCACAGATGTTCACATCACCTTAGAGTTATTACAGAAACTTCAAAATACCGTTGATACTCATCACTACTTCCAAATGTGGCAGTTTATCAAACATGCCACCAAGTCTTGTTATTTAATGAATAAGCCCAGGTATTACTAAGTCACAAATTTGAGTTTTTATTTTTTTAAAGATGACTGGTAAGGGGATCTTAACCCTTGACTTGGTGTTGTCAGCACCACACTCTCCCAAGTGAGCTAACCGGGCATCCCTATATGGGATCCGAACCCGTGGCCTTGGTGTTATCAGCACCGCACTCTCTCAAGTGAGCCACAGGCTGGCCCTATAAATTTGAGTTTTAAAGAACTCTTTTGATAATTATATATCAAGATAATTGGTTTCTTTTGTAATCATATATACATTTTATTTTATAGATTTGAAAAGATTGGTCTGAGAGGGACCAGGGGTTCCACCAGATGCCACAGCACAAAAATTGTGAGGGCTGGCCCGTGGCTCACTTGGGAGAGCATGGTGCTAACAACACCAAGTCAAGGGTTAAGATTCCCTTAACTGGTCATCTTTAAAAAAAAAAAAAAAAATTGTGGAGAACCCATGCCCAGGAAGCCATGAGGGGCGGGAAGGAGCCAGGAGCCAAGAGAGATGGCAGCTTCCCAGAGGGACAAAGACTGGCACGGCCGGAGGGAATGCAGCTCAGGCCAGGAGGCCAGGACCTCCGAGAAGAGATTCCAAGAGGTGTGTCGTCTAACCCCAGTGAAAAAGGGCAGAAGAGGGAGGTGGCAGCCCTGTCCAAGTCACAGCAAGGTTGTAAAGAGAATGGAAGGAAACAGCTATGGACAATCGGAGAGGGAGAGAGAGTCTACATCTGGATTTAGGGCAAATGGAAGGAACATATTCCCGCAGGGTGAGGAGGTAGAGTGGAGATGGGGAAGGGACTGCGGGGTGGGGAAGGCTCCAGCCCTGAGGAGGAGCCATGCGGTCAGGAAACAGACTAAGATGACTGTGAGCCAGGGAAGGACCTGTAGGGTCACTGAGGCAGAGCCCGAGGGGGTCTAGCCCCTCAGGGAGGGAAGAGTGGTGCCCAGGCAGGGCTGGGAAAAGGGTCTCAGGCTGGGGAAGCTCTGGGTAACCAGGGATGGGGAGTGCTTCAACCCCTCACTCACCCGTCATGGCTATCACAGAGAGGGGGCCAACACGTTGCTGACCATGTAGCCCATAGAAGTTCATCTTGTATTTTCTTGCAGGCTCCAGGTTGGGGACTGTGACTTCAAGCTGGTCTGCAGACACAGGCACCACCTGGGGCTGTCCATCTCTATCCTTGTAGTGAACCACGAAGGAGTCAAACTGGCCCTCAGGGACAGTCCACGAGAGGCCCACAGAGTTGGGAGTCACATCTGTCACTGTTAGCTCCCCCAGGCGTGGCTCCAGGGGGGTGTTGGTGGCTGCAGGGCTCTCTTCTTCTGGTTGTGGGGCTGGCACAGAGATGGCAGTGGCTGTTAGGAGAGGACCCTTTTTTCCCTTGGTAGTAATTATGTCTGTTGTTTTTGTGGTACCCATGAGGTAAAGTCCACGGATCGGCAACATCTGTCTGGCCAACAATCCTTCACTAAGTCCCTGCCAAGTGTCTGGGGGTGTGCTTGCTGGGAGGCGGGAGGGGGAGAGGTGTCAACTGTTACTGAGACCCTGGGAAAGTGGCTGAAATTCCATCTGTATGTCAATGAGTCCAGATTTATACCCCCTGCCCAGACAGCTCCCCTGACCCCCGGCTTGCTTAACATCTTCCTTGGGTACCTAATTGGAATCTCAAACTCAACAAGTCCAAAACCGAGCCCCCGGGCTTCTCCTGATGCCTGTTCCCTCCACAGCCTCCCACCTCAGTAAATAACAACTTTGTTTCTCCAGCTGCTCAGGTCATAATCCTTCGAGTCATGCCTGAGTCCTCTCTGACACCCACATCTGCCCTGTGGGTAAGACCTATTGTCACTGCCTTCAAAATCTGCCCCCTCCTCACCACTGCTACTACTGCCACCTCCAAGCACCTCGGGTTCTTCCTGGACTATCACAACAGTCTCCCAGACCGCCTCCTTCCTTCTGCCCTCACCCCCTTCAGTCTGCTGTGTCTGTGGCCAGAGGGATCCTGTTAACACATTAGTCAGAGCCTGTTCCCGCAGTGGCTTCCATCTCACTCACAGTAAAAGCCAAGTCCTTTCTGTGGCCTCTGAGGTCCCACATGTTAACCTCTGACATCACCCTGCTGCACGCCTCACTGCCCGCCCCTCCCGCTCTTATCTGTCCTTTCCTCTGCCTGTCCTCTCGCCAGCATCAGGCCTTTCCTCAAATGTCCCCTCTCGGCAGGGCCCTCACCTACTGGGCTTCACTTTTCTCCACAGCTCTTGACACTGTCCCATACGGCACCATGATGTGCTTGTGCAAATCGCTACCTGTCACCCTCCACTAGAATGTGAGGTCCACAGGCGGGGGCTCTGCCTTGTGCACTGCTGTGTCTGGCGCCCGGCACACAGTGGGCGCTCAACAGATGTGTGTTAAATAAACGAGCGGTCTGCGGGTCTGGACTGGGGAAGCTGAGCTTAGGATCTGCCCATCGCCTCTGTCCCAGAATGAGCTGGCTCTGGGAGGGAGGCAGTCCTCATTAGTGACCGAACTGGAAAGTGGTCCCAAGAGACAAAATGGCAATGGGGGTGACTGGGGGGGGGGGGCTCCCGAGATCTTGTTTCTCTAGCTTCCATGGAAGGGCAAGACTAGGCTCCAGACAGGTGAAACCTGCTTAAAACAGGCTGGTAACCAGGTGTCAGGCAGACAGAAAAGAGTCTGGGTGGGAAGGACAGGATGGAGGCAGCTGAGGGGGATGGGTGGGACCAGAGTGACCACCATGTACTATGTACAGGGACCAGGCCAGGCATGTTCTTTCCTTTTGTGTGCCTTCTAACCATGGTAGTTCCTGTAGCGTCCACTTCCTGCTGGTTTTGCCATCTCTGTACTTCCTTCCATGAGGGAGAGAAACTGTCCCTCACCATCAAACCTGACTGCTAGTGGTTTGGCTTAACTGGAAAGGGCGAGATTATAATTGTTGGTGAGTATGACAGTCCCCACTGCATCTGGGAAGTGTTTCTAAGTAGCCCCACGTATTTCTCCTCCCAGCCCCACCAAGAGCCTCAGCCTGCTCTGCTGATGAACACCCACGTCCACTTCTTTCTTAATGGGCCACTTCCATTTTATCCAAGACATGCAAAATACATGTTTAAAAATATACAGCACTAGAATTCGATATACAGTGATCTCTCCACAGGATGGTCTCAGCAAAAGTCAAAATGAGCTGAGAACATGCTAGACATGTTATATCACCACCTCTAACCCACTGTGGCAAAGTCGGTGGCGTTTGCTCCATCTTGAAAATGAGGAAGCTGAGCTTCCAGGAGAGGTGGTAAGTTTTTCAAGATCACACAGTTGGGGAAACCAGGAATGGAACTCAGTTTGTCAAATTCCAAAAGTCTATTTCCCTCTATAGCATTGCCTGTTAGAACCCATCCTTACCCTGAGGACCAGGCACAGGGCCTCACAGAGCCTGGTGTGGCTGCCTGGGACAGAGGCACAGAACGAGAGTCACCCAGGAGAAACCTTGGCAGCATGTTCTGGGCCTGGCATGAGCCTCCACTCTACCTCAGGCCCTGAGGCCAGTAACTCAGGGTGGCTTCCCCTTTCCCTCTTCTCAGTGCTGACTGAGCAAAGAAAAGAAATTAGGAGTGGAAGTTTGTGGAAACTAAGCCAACCATGTCACTATGAGGTTGAGCTTTGTGGAAGTAGAGAAACCATGTTCTAGAAACCTGTTTCTCTACCTTTACGTTTCTAGTCTTTCCCCTTATAGTAAAAGTTGTTTTTGAAAAAGGTGCGTCTTTGTTTCAGTGAGTAAAGGGAAAATGAGACCCCCTCACTGTGACCAAGCTGGGCAGGTCAGCAGGAGAGTTCCAGAGGCACTGCTGCCCACCCAGCCTCTTGGGCTGAGGCTCTGGAGAGGAGGTGCCCAGGCTGGGTCCTTTGTGGTTGCAGAGGTGGCCCTGTAACCAGGTCCAAGACAAGGGGCAGAAGGAATGTTCTTCTCTGCTGTAAAGTCACTCACTGAACGAGGGTTAAAGAAAGTTTTGAGCTGCACTGATGAAAAGGCCAATGTCTCATATACATTCTGACCAACTAAGGAGCTGAACCAGCAAAAAGGGACAAAGCAGACCCCTGAGTAAGGGTGATTACAATAATCATAGCAGCAAATGCTGACAGCATGTTTACTTTGTGCCAGGCCCATCCTCAGTGCTTTACAACTGTTAAGTCATTTAATCCTCGCACTAGTTCTGTGAGGTAGGTGTTACCTCCATTTCACAGACAAGGAAACAGAGGCACAGAAGGTTTAAAACTTGCTCAGGTCCTGAAAGCTCAGTGACCTCTATTTCTAGGTCTTCCCCAAACAGGTGGGGCCTTGTGGTTCCACTGGGGCAAGGGAGAGCAACTGGCTACAAGGAAGCTGGGGGCCAGCAGTAGGAGAGAACCAAAGCAGGCCCCTGCCCCCTCACTCACCTGTCACTCCCATGGTGGACACGGGACCCATGCGCTGCCCCTCATGGATGCCGTACAGGTGCATCTTGTACTTGCGCCCAGGCTCCAGGCCCCCCACGGTGACCTCACTCTCCTTGCCCTCGACACGTACTGCCTGGGGCCGCCCATCTCTGTCTTTGTACTGGATGGTGAAGGAATCGAAGCGGCCCTGGGGGACAGTCCAGGAGAGGCTCAGCGAGTCTGGGGATGATCCTGTCACTGTCAGCTCTCCCAGAAGTGGCTCCTCGGGGGGCTCTGGGGTCTCCATGCTGGACTCTGTGGGGCTAGGGGTCTCATCCACAACATCCTGGGGGGCTAAGAGAAGAGATGGGGGATACAGGCTGTAAGGGTGACTTGCTTTGCTGCTGTCGTCGATAAAGACAATCAAGTCCACCAGCAACATACTCCTCAAGTTTACTAGGAGCTCAGTAGGCTAAGGGACTTACGTAGCCTTTGTATTAGCCACTTAGTCACTCACAGAAGGAGAGAGGGCTAAGAGCCCCCAATATTTGTCCTGTACTGCTGGTGGGACTGCACTAGTGGGTTCTGTGGGCCTGGGGGTCTCCCCTCATGTCTGAGAAAGGAGCCAAGATGGGAAGAGAGGAAACTTCTGAGGATCCTTCCATACTGCATTCACTAACTGTGCTGACCTCAGGAAAGCGAGGCGGGCAGTGAAGCCTCTTCCCACCTATGCCCCTTCCCAGGGCGCTCTGGCTGCCCCATCCCCTCACCTGGACAGGATCATGGAATGTGCTCCGGCCACGCCCTCCCTGGACAGCCCTGCCCCTGTCTGCCCTTTAACCCTAAGGTATGAATTGCTAAGGCAGGGTTCTAGACAAGAGTGGGTGAAAGATTCAGGGGTGGGTGGAGGTTGGGAAGGCCCCTGCTCTTTCCTGGCTGGCTCTGGAATCACACCCCGAAGGCCACCAATTTATTGTCCCTGCAGTTAGGTCTTTGCGGAGGGTCCATGGTATAGGGAGACTGTGGCACAAGGAAAGCCAGCCCTTCTGTGACCCACTCCCTGGTCCATGGGGGACTACTTACGGGACAGGAGATTGAGGAGGGAACAGGCAAGAATGATAACCCCGGCAAGGCTGGGAAAGGGAGGGAGGTGAGGAGCAGAAATGTTTACTAGGAAGTGAGAGAATCAGGGAGAAACAGAAGCTCACTCTTAAGTAGCAGTTTTGATGTGCCAGGCACTATTCTCGGTGCTATTTGTATATGAACTCATTTAATTCTGACAACTCTGTGTAGTGGCTACCATTATTATCCCCATTTGACAGAAGGGAAAGGTGAGACACAGAGAAGTTAAGTGGCTCGCACAAGGTCCCTTAGGCAATAAGTTGTGAAGCTGGCAGTAACAGCCAGGGAGTTGGCTCCCGAGCCCATGCTCCTGACCACTACGCCACAATACCTCTTGGCAAAGGCTTCATGGGCCATGGGAATGGCAACAGACTGAGAGAGCCTGGGGACATGGAGGAACAGGCTGGGATGCAGGGCTGCAAGTGAGCCCTTTGCCCCGTTCCAAGCTGGCTGGGAGTCAGGGGCTGGGAGGAGTCCTGTTCATGCCTCAAAGAGGCTGGGAAAATGCAGTGCTCTTGTCCTTCAGATCTGCCACCTCTGAACAGGGCAGCAATGGTGTGAGGGTCGGGGGAGTGGTGACAGAATCTCAGAAACGGCCACAACATGAACCAGGCCATGAAGGAGGCTGTGGATAAGCTGGAAGGATCCCGGGCCAGGTCCTGCTCACAGGACTGGGACTACCAGGGGATGGAGGCCTGTGCGGCCCTGACTCACCCGTCTTGGCCACCACAGACACAGGCCCCACACGCTGCCTGCCACGAAGCCCGTAGAGGTTCATCTTATATTTCCGGTCGGACTCCAAGCCAGGGACAGTGACCTCGTTCTCATCCCCACTAATGCGTACTGCCTGGGGCTGCCCCTCTGCATCCTTGTACTGGACCACGAAGGAGTCAAAGGGGCCCTGGGCCACAGTCCATGACAGGCGTAGGGAGTCTGGGGTCACGCCGGTCACCGTCAGTTCCCCCAGGAGAGGCTGTTCGGGTGAGTCGGGTTGGGGGGGCTCCTCTTTCCTCTCTGGGGCTGTAAACAAGAGGATCCATCCAGGTGGTGAACTGGCAGCCTGGGATTGGGGATTGGGGTTTGGACGGGATGTCACACCTGGTGGGCGGGATGGGTCACTGCTCTATTAGTGTGAGTGCTAAACTCCTGGGAAGTCTGGCACAGTCAGGGTATGACACACCTTCTGGGCCTTGGGGAGCTGCTGAACAGGATGGAAGGGGCCCAGCAGTGTGGGGGAGGCTGGCTGCCCTTCAGCCCCGGAGCAGGGCCAGTATGCCAGAGTCATCCATCTTGCTGGGAGGCCCTAGCTTGTTCCTGGCTGAGGGCTTATGTGCAGAAGATTGAGAGTGGTCACATGGGGG
The DNA here is from genome assembly GCF_000696425.1 of Galeopterus variegatus. NCBI lineage: Eukaryota > Metazoa > Chordata > Mammalia > Dermoptera > Cynocephalidae > Galeopterus > Galeopterus variegatus. The sequence goes on along the minus strand of NW_007730824.1, from coordinate 166,568 downwards.
CTTAGGTGGCTGCCACTTACCAGTGGTGCCATCGGCCATGAGGGGACCATATCGCTTCTTGTTGGCAATCCCAAATAGAGTGAATCTATACTTGTGGTCAGAGTCCAGGGGGGAGATGATGATTGAGCGCTCAGGCCCTTCCACAGGTACCACCTGGGGACGTCCATCCCTGTCCCTGAATTGGACCATGAAGGAGTCAAACTGGCCCTCAGGGACAGTCCAGGAGAGGTGCAGCGAGTCTGAGGTAGGGTCTGTCACCCAGAGCTTTCCCAGGCGGGGTGGGGTCCCTGGGCTGGGATCACTCTGAAGCACTAGGAAGAAGGGGTAGAGAGAAGGGAGGGACACACATCACAGGAGAAGAGGAACCCATCTCCCACACAGGGGTGCTGCGTGCCGTTGTGCAGACCATTCACTGTACAAAGGTGCATTGCCAAGGGAGCACAGAGGTACTGAAATCCAGCCAGCACTCTGCTTGCCAAGCTGTGCCCTGGTAAGGAGCTATGTCCACCTAGAGGAAGGGCTGCTTTCTTCCAAATGGCACAAAAGCACTGTATGGACTAGTGTGGCCCTGACTCAATCCACAACTGGGGGAGGTAGGGGGGGAGTCAGAAAGAGCAGAGCCCTGGGCCGGCCCCGTGGCTCACTCGGGAGAGTGCGGTGCTGACAACACCAAGGCCGCGGGTTCGGATCCTATATAGGGATGGCCGGTTTGCTCACTGGGTGAGTGTGGTGCTGACAACACCAAGTCAAGGGTTAAGATCCCCTTACCGGTCATCTTTTAAAAAGAAAAAAGAAAAAAGAAAGAGCAGAGCCCAGCCAGGCCTTTCCATATCTCCACAGCCAGGGAAATCTTCCCAGTACAAACTCCACTGCTTCCAGGCCTAACTACTAAGCTGGTTTCTCGTCCAAGAGAGGAGAGCAGGATCCTTGGGGTGTTTTAATGTGAGAGGGCCTCCCATACCTATAGGACTGGGACTCATCGATGACCCCGCCCTGCATCGCCCACCCTTCACTCCCTACCTGCTGTGCTACCAGCATTAAACATGCTCCTGCTGCCCCCACCCATTCTGCGTGCCTCTCCCTTTCGCCTCCATCTTCCCTCTTTGCTCCCTACTCATTCGCAGCCCAGACTCCAGAAAGTGTTGACACTGGTGGTAGCCATGTCCTCACCTCCACTGCCCTCCCATCCCGGCTCCACCCTGGCACCAGGCAGCTCTCATTGGGGTCAGTGGTGACCTTGCCATTGCTAGGTCCTGTGGACATTCTGTTGCCCTTGAGTCAGACTTATCTGACTGTGCCCTCCTTCCTGGCGTCCAGGACGCCTCTCTCCCTGGTTCTGCTCCTCCCAGCAAGTCACCCCTCAGAATACCCTGTGGACTCCTCTCCCTGTGCTCCTGCTGAGTGTTGGCCATCCCCTGGGTTCCAGGGTTCCAATGGTCCTGTCTCTTCCCACTCCCGTCCCCTCACCCTGGCTCCTATCCTTTGGCACTGACAATACCCACACTCCCTCTTCAGGCCTTTTCTCTGCTTTCCGGACCCACGATGGTGGCAGTATAACCCTGAGGCCCCGTCACGTTCTGCTTGGGTGACCTCTCCCTCTCTGTGCCTCAATTCTCATGCCTTGCAGGGCTGCTGTGGGGAGTGAGTGTGATGATACACTCAGAACATCCTGAACGCATTTGATGCTTAATAAATGCTCAAAAGATGTTTATCTAAGTGTCCCACACCATGCTGTCCCCACCTCTGCTGCTCCCTGCCTCAGGAATGCAACTGTCTGATCCAGAATCCTGGGGGCTGCCTGGGGCTCCTCATTCTCCTTCACCTCCCACATCCAGTGCTACAGTCACAACCCCAGCCAGGCCACCAACCCCCCACTCCAGCTCTTAACTTATTTCTCCAGCTACTCTCTGCAGCAGCCATAGTGCCATTTGTAAGATAAATATCTAATCATGTCACTCTCCCACTTAAGACTCTTAGAGGCCTCCTAGACCCCTCAGATGAGTCCCAGCCCTCAGCATGGCACATGAAGCCCTAAGGCCAAGCCCTTTAGCTCCCCCTGCTCTCCAGCCAGAGGAAACAGTGACATTGATTCTCCTACAGGCCATGGTCTCCCCTGCCTCGCTCACCACGTCTCCCTCTGCCTGCACTGCCCTTCTCAACCTCTCTGCCTGTCCCACCTCTACTTTTCCTTCAGGATTCATTTCAGGTACCACTGCCTCCGGGAAGTCTTCCGGAGCTCCCAAGGCAGGTCCCAAAGCACTGGGAAGACCTCCTTCAGGACAGTGCAGAGGGCAGGGGTTGGGTGTGACTGTTCTCACTCACAGATCTTGGCTTCAGCCATCAGGGGGCCATGCCTCTTCTTGCCCACGAGCCCATACAGGACAAATTTGTACTTGCGGCCAGGGTCCAGGGAGGTGATGCGGGCTGAGCGCTGAGGCCCCTCCACAGGCACTACCTGGGGCCCATCCCTGTCCTTGTACTGGACCATGAAGGAGTCAAACTCGCCCTCAGGAACTGTCCAGCGCAGAAGCAGGGAGTCAGAGGTCAAGTCGGTCACTGTCAGCTCGCCCAGTCGTGGTGGGCCCGAGGACTTCCCAGGCTTCTCCCCATCCCTGTCTGGAGTTTGGGGGGAAAAATCAAAGCACAGTGGCTCAAACATTCCCTGTCCCCCATCCTCTTCCCACCTCACTCCATCCTGAACAGCTCCCTCCCTGGAAGTCTCCATTTCCCCACCCCTCAGCCCTCTGTGATCAGCCCTCCAAGTCCTTCCCTAGTGATAGCTTCCCCACCTCTCACAAGGTCTTAGTCTCTCTGCACACCGGGGTCTTGAGGAAAGTTTCAAGTCCCCCATGGTTCTGCCTGAGAGTTTCAAGCCTCCCTGCAGTGGCTTCAGAGCAATCTTAAGCCTCCTTGGCCCACCTGAACCACTCTCTCCCTTGCCACTCTCGCTCTCAGTGGTGAGCTTGACCTGGACTTGGGGATAGAGTTGGCCACCCTGGTCCTATAGAGAGGGCCCAAGAGGGTATGTAAGAGCCAGCCACCCCAAGGCCCTGTCCTTCACTGGTCCTGCAAACCTCAGCCACCTTAGAAGTCCTGATGGTTGTGGAGCCCCCTACCCCAGGGAGCATCCACCCTCAGTAGAAACCAACTGATGGGACTATGGTGCTATCCACTGCAAGCCAGGCTCCCAGGGAGGTGGTGTTGTGGGCTGTGGGGAAGGAATGGGGAGGAGGGGCTGAGAGTCAGTATCTTTAGGGCCAGAGGTCTTTCCATGTCCCCACCCCACCAAGAGATCTATGGAGTGGAGCAGGGCAGAAGAGGGACCAGGAAGTGGGGGCAGGACACAGGACAAAGAAAGTTGCCTTTCTCCTTGAATCCCTGTCCCACCCTCTGACTTTTCTCTTCCTGCCTTCTTTTCCTGGAGTACTCCCCTCCCCTACCTACCCTGTCATTGTTCTAAGACCCCCTCCCTCCATCTTCCCTTTGAACCCACAACTTCTTTTCTCTCCTTGTTTTTTCCTATCATCCAGCCCCAAATGTTGGCTCTGCCCTTCACTGGCCCTTCAATCCTCATCCCACCTCTGAAGTCCTGATAACACCACTCCTCCCCCAATCTCAGGACATTGGTCTGAGCAGAGTACAAGATGTACCCATAATGCCTTGGTAGATGATAGGGGCTGAGGGCTTGCCCCCGGGGGAGACCCCTCGAAGTGACAGCTCGTAGGGGGCTCCAGGAGGGGGTGGGGGCATCAGAGCCTGGCGGACATCCCCTGGCAGCAGTTCCTCATGAGCCCCCGGCCCCTCGGGCACCCGCAGATGTAGCTGGAAGTAGGCAAAGGTGTCGGGCTGGGCAGTCCAGGCCACGTGGAGGCGCCCTGTCTCGTCTCTGCCCAGCACCCTCAACTCTCCCAGCTCCTGGGGGCGCTGCTGAAGGAGAGGGGCCCGGGCCCCTTGGGTCGTCGAGGGGCCTGAGGGAGGAGGCTCATCGGTAGCCCCCAAAAGGCCCGAGGGTGAGGACCCTGGGAAGGGGCAGGGTGAGAAAAATAGGAGAGTCGAGTATGAGAGCCGGAAAGGAATCCTCAGTCCCCAGGTTCTGCCCTCTGGGTTCTGAGCCTAGAGACGCCCCCCCTTTTCTGCTCCTGCTTCCACCACCTGGGCCACCCCATCCTCCTAAAGTTCTGCCCAGTCCTCCAAACACTCCCATCTACCAGATTCCTGAGCAGACAGGCCTGTGCTTAGGGCAGGTAATAAATGAAATAAATAAAACCTACTATCCCTCCCCCCACTTCTATGACCTCCAGTCCCCAGAGACTTCCATGTCCCTCCCCACATGCAACCCCTTTCCCCCACTGGGTGGTGGTCATGGCTTCCATTAGTGCTGCAGTGAGAAGCCTGGAAGAAAGGAGGAGACTGTGGTGTTAGGGAGGGAGGGTGCAAGCGGAGAGTGAGCAGGGAGAAGAAAGAGAGGGCATGGGGGGTGGACATCCAGGTCAGGTGGCATCTGGGCCCTGTGGGGAAAGAAAAGGTCCACCACCCTCCCACAGCAGACACAGAGCACCCTCTCCCCAAGCCTGGACTTGGTTCCTGTGGGAGAGACAAGCATGAGTGAGCCAGGAGGCCTGAAGAGGCAGCTCAAGAAGCAGTGGGCTCACCCCACTCCCATACACATGCTGCCTGATGGCTTCAAAGCCACCCCCAAGCCGTTTCAGTGTGTTCCTTTAAGGTCAAGGCCAAATTGTGGAAAATAGTAACCACTGACCACAGTCTTCAGCCACCCTCACCACAGTGAGTCAGAACGGGAATCACTGGTTTTAACCCTCACCCCACTCAAACTGCTCCAGTGAATCTCTGCAACTCCCCAGCACCCCCAAATGCCCCTTTCTATTGCCTAGAATAGCAATCCTGGCAGAAGTGCCTTGTGAATCTGAATAAAAATCAGGAAACCCCAAAGACCAGGTTCCCTTGGCCTTGGGTATCCACAGGATGATGCCAATCCCCTGGGGTAGGGGTGGCTTCTAGAGACACAGAAGGACATGCTTTGTTGTGGGGGTCCCCTGGAGCCTAGGCCAGGTAGGGCCTGAAGGAAGAAGGGTGTGGTGGGGGTGGCAGCCTGAGCCGTGAGGCGGTGGGGGGACTCGTGGATGCAGTCTCCACCATCAGGATGCTGGACAGGGGATGGGTGGTCCCGCGGCCCCAGCCCACGCTACCTGTGGTGGTGATGAAGGCGTAGGACTTGGAGGTCTGTCCCGCCCGCACCCCGTGGACCTCCACGTGGTAGGTGGTGCTGGGCCTGAGGTCGGGTAGGCTGACGGTGCGCGTGGTGCCGGGCACGGTCAGCTCCCCGCCGGGGCCCTCTGCGGGCGGCTGGGGCCGCCAGCGCAGCACTATGCGCTCGAACTGGCCGCGGAGCCCGTCGAGAGATACCAGGAGCGAGCCGTCGGCGGAACTGCCCAGCACCTCGGGCTTCGGGTGGCGGGGCGTAGCCACCCGATCGACGCCTTCAGGCGAGAGGCCGTAGATGCCCTGGTTGGAGTCCGGCTTCCTGGTGCCCGGGTCAGGGTGGGCGGTGGGGCGGGGGCGACGGGACGGTGGTGCAGGGGACCCGGCGGGGGCAGCGGCAGCCAGACGCCGCTGCAAATATTCATGGATGTGGCGTGCCACCGATGTGTAGGTCTGGTTGGCCCGCAATGGGTAGCCGTGGGCCCGCAGGTGGCGCTCCAGGTCCTGCACCGAGCCGCGGAAGCGGCCCAGCTCAGCCGTCAGGTTGCCCCACGGCCGCCGGGGGGACTGGGGCAGGCTCGGCCGGGGCCGGGACTCCTCCTCCCCGTTCTCTGCGGGCCGCGAGGGCCTCGGGGGCCTCGGGGGCTGCGGGGCCGGGGCAGGCCGGGGCCGGGGCTTGGGGGACGGGTCTGGGGGTCGCGCCTCCGGGTAACTGTAGTGGCCTGGTGCTGCCAGGGGCGAAAAATGGGGAGGGGGAGAGCTGGTCAGTGGCAACCTCCCCACCCCCGCCCCTCGCACCCCCCCACGGCAGCCCCTCCCTCCATGCTTCCACCAGAGCCAGAGGCCTTCCCTGTTACCCCAGCCCCACCTGGAAAGAAAACCGAGAGAAATGAGTCAGTGCCCCGGGAGCCCGAAGGGGGCTCCCGGCTCCAAGGGAGCCCGAAGGAGGCTCCCCTTCCCCCTCCAAGCCCACCACTGTTGGTGCCCTAGAAAGAAGAGAGAAGCCAGCGGGTGGGGCCCTGGATCTGAAGGAGAGAAAGGGGAGTGGGGGAAGAAAATATGAGCTACAGCCAGGTGGGCGTCTCCCTGTCACAAGAAAGAAAAGAAAGATCCGGGCATCTGTTAAGAAATCTTGAGGGTTAGTGGAAAATTACTTCTGTGAGACCCAGCTTCCAGCCACCCCAATCCTAAAATCAACAGGACTGATCCCACCTGCCTAATTCCAGTCCCCACAAGACCCAACTGTCAGCGCAAGACCTGCCCCTGTACCTAAGTATGGATGAGAACCTCTCTCATCCTGGTGGATCAGACAGCATCTCCTATTCTCCACATCTCTTTGTGGGGCAGTTCCTCCCCTAGTCTACCCTGCAGCCATCCTATAGGACTCCAAGTACCTGAGGGCTCTGTCTCCCCAGTGCCCTCAGGCCTGAACAAGTCCCCCTGCAGGTGCTTTGAGACTGCCACAAACCCTGCCAAATGTATTCAGAGGAGCCTGTGAGTCCTAGACCTGGGCTCTTGAGGAGGGGGCTTCTAGTCTTGGAAACCAGGGCCCTTCTCTAACCCATGGCCTTCCATACCTGTGTTCGCCCTGACAGAAGTCGGATAGCTAATGGCCCGGCCCCGCTCTGCAGTGACAGTCACCACATATTCCACGCCTGGCATCAGGTCAGTCAGCAGCGTCCCATCTGCGTCAGGGAGCACTTCTAGCCGCACCCTCTGGTTCCCGGCACTGACGTAGGACACCACAAATCGGTCCACCTCGGCCTGGGGCCGCAGCCAGCTGAGCTCCAGTGTGGTTGGTGTCACAGCCACCACGCGGAGGTCCTGGGGACCATCGATCACTATCAGGGTTAGAGAGAGGAGAGCTCAGGTAAGAGTCTGGTTCTTCAGTCATCAGCTTTCTTTTCAAGAGCCTGGCCCCCATCCGGCCCCTCCCCTCTGCCCTCCTGGAGGGCAGATTCCCAGCTTCCCTCTCAAATCCAGATCTCCATCCAGGAGCCCACCCCTACAGCCCCAGCTCTTACTGGTGGTGATGGTCTTGGAGGCAGGAGGGCCCCAGCTGGTCCCTCGAAGGGCACGGACCGTGACCTGGTACTCCTGACCGGGAGCCAATCCTCTCTGGTCATAGGCTGAAGCAGAGCTGGGCACCCGGGCCGTGAATGGGGGACTCACCCCCTCTGTCTGCGAGAGAGAGTGCACCGGGTGGATCAGGGGCTGACACAATCTCCCTTATCTTTTCTTTCTCCAATTCCAAATAGTGTCGACATGGAACTTGGCTCTATCTGGGAGCATGGGCAGTAACAGTAAATACTCCTAGAGCACTTATTCCATGCCAGTTCTCACAACCACCCTATGAGGCAGGTCCTATTAGTCCCATTTGACAGATGAGGAAACTGAGACACAAAAGGATAAGTATATTGCCAAGGTCACCAACACCAAGAAAGAGGCAGGAGTCTAAGCCTAGGCAGAATCCCCTCTCATGGGCTCTCCCTATTCATCTGCCAGTATTCCACCCAACACACATCAGGATTCTTCCTCTGGCTTTCCGCTGGCAACCCCATGCATTAGAAGGCTTTTCCTAAGTTCGATCATTTCAGAACAAATGAAGTAGATCACCGACGCCCTTTCAGGTCTCACTTCCTCCTTAAAGCATCTGTCTTAGCCTGAACCTCCCAACAGATGCCTGCTCCTGGCTGTGTGACCTGCATCATGACATTTCCCTTTAGAGGTTTCTTGTACGTTCAGCAGGCTTGTAGGCCCCTCAAGACAAGGTCCACCTGCTCAAAGTCCCACAGATACATTTCCTGATTGCTGATTTTGTACCTGGCATCATGCTGGGCACTGGAAACACACACACAAAAAATATATAGTCCCTGTCCTCAGGTAGCTCATACTCTAGTAGCTAAATGTATGGCCACATCTTAAGTTTTATTAGATTCCTACCCAAATCTCTATGCATAGCAAATCCCTGTGAGAAAACAAGTTTACATTTAAGGTATTGTGATTACATGTGGTGGCCCTGCAGGAAATCTGCTGGGCCCTTCTTCCAGGCAGGGTCTCCTGGAGTGCCAGCTGCTGGGGAAACAGGAGGAACTGGACATCTGTGAGCACTCTAACAGCTCTGCATTTTGCCAGGCTATCCAGCTAGGACAGCAGCTAAGGACACTCTGTTCTGCTTAGCTATGTTGGCTGTGATGGGGACACCTCCATTCAGCCAAGTAGGATTGGAAATTTCAAAAGGTACTCTCCTAAACCAAGAGAATTGTGGGGAAATCAACATACTAAATACCAAAGTATAAAACCAGATGAGAAGGCCACGTAGAAATTTCCTGGTTGAGGATAAAATAAAGCTTTGTCAAAGTTTTCTGTGTTGAAAAGGTTTCTGGGCCACACAGAACCCCTGTCCCCTTCCTACTTCCTCTGCCCTAGTCTAGGAAGCCTTAGGTGGTCTTCAAATCAAGACCCTCAAGGTCCTCATCCTTCCCACGATTTACTTGTTGACTAACTCTCTTTCTCATTCTCAAGTCCCCCAACACACATACACCCTTAGATACTCCCTGATAACGTCTGGTTCTTTCAACAAGGCAAACCCATCCCCAAAGTTCTCCTTCTCCCTTTAGACCAACCTAAATATATTCTTTAGACACCTCTTGGTTCCTCCTGAGATCCATTTGAGAAGAGTTCCCTGAAAGTCCCACTGTCAGCCTAACCCATGTCTCCCAGCACCATCTCTCTAGCCAGATGCTGGCAGCTGGCTCTGCCACTTGGTAAAGCTTGCTTGGCTGCTTCACTGATTGTTTTTGGTGACTTTTTGACTTATTTTCTTTTTTTTTTTCTTTCTTAATTTTATTTTATCAATATACAAGGAGGTTGATTTTGACTTATTTTCAATATCAACCTCCTGGCCCCAGATAGAGGACTCCACCTTGGCTGGTGAGGTAAGCTCCATCCTGGAGCTTACCTCACCCTCATCTCCCTTTTCAGATTAGACCCAAGCAAAAAAACTTTCCGAGGCTGCAAGGCCTTGTGTCCCAATGAACACTTAGCATAACTCCAGTTTCCAGGCTGCAGGATACACCCAGACAAGGAATACCTGCCTCAGTTTCCCCATGCTTTCTCTCACATTTATAGAGTGACTAGCATTTTACGAAACAGCAACATTCCTTAAGTTAGCGGTCCTCAGGCTAGAAGTGCATCAGGTCATCTGGAGGGTTTGTTACAACACAGGTTACTGGGCTTCACTCCCAGATCTTCTGGTTCAGTAGATCTGGGGGTGGAGTCTGACAATTTGCATTTCTAACAAGCTCCCAAGCTGATGCTGCAGGTCTAGGAAACACACTTTGAGAACCACTGAGTTGGTGTAACAATGCCACATATGCAGGGAGAGGAGGAACATCCTCTTATGCATTCTGAAAATAACTCCAATAACTAGGTGTATTGCTTGGCCAGGAATAACAGAGTTTGGACTTTCACAAAGAAGTGTTTCTAGAAAGAGGGAGGGCATGAGGTAGAGATAGGCTTCTAGGGGGGCTGGCCGGTTAGCTCATTTGATTAGAGTGTGGCCTTATAACACCAAGGTCACAGGTTCAGATCCTGGTACTGGCCAGCCACCATATTCTAGGAAGATGGCAGCGGCCAGAGAACAGCCAACTGCCAACAGAAATGGACAGAGAGCACTGGACAAGGCAAAAGGCACAATACCAGGGGTCAGCCACACAGAGCATAGAAAGCATGGTCTGAGGGCCAGTAGCACAGGCCGATGTTGAGTCCAAGAGGGGTGTCTGGGGACCAATTTTACAGGAGCGTCTTCCACACCCAGGCTCAGAGAGGACCCAGAATGTGACAGAGGACCTTACCCAGAGCAGAGTGGATGAACTGAGAGCATAATAAAACCTGGCACAGGTCAGCTCAGCACCACTCTGGCTCTGGGTGAGGGTAGCCTAGTGCTTCAGCTGGAAAGCTGCATCCCATGAGGACACCCAAGGATGGATTTGTATTTACTCAGAGCAGGAGACAAAGCTGCCCTGAAAGCTCCTCTTATCTCAAGCGTTTATTTTAATTCTTCTTTCCCTGAAGTTTTTTTTTTTTGTCTTTTATCTTTTTCCGTGTCCGGCAATGGATCGCAACCCTCAGTGTTGCCCCCGTACCGGACCGGGGACCGGCAACGGGATCGCAACCCTCGGTGCCGCTCCCGCACCAGACCGGGGACCGGCAACGGGACCGCAACC